>NW_025766780.1:3687500-3775317 GCF_003918875.1 Haliotis rubra | reverse complement strand
CAGACCAGAAGTGCATATATGAAGCTTCCAGTTAGTATATATATATATAAAATATGAGTTCAGATATTTATTCTGTCAAAATCCCTTTATATCTTCGTAATAAGATCTTTCGCCGCACAACGGCGATTCAGGTGTACACGGAAAGCTGAGGTCGTCATAGGCGACACATAACGGTAATAGCTATGTCAGCGTCATCATGCGTATGAAGTTAAAGGTGCGTTCTCACGGTGCGACATGTAGTAAACAACTTGTAGCATACGAATTGTAGTAACAACAAAGATCGTACAAGCAGTGCTCGTGTTAATTGTGTACTTATTAAGTCGCATACAACTCGTATCTCAAGAGATTCCCACGCAAGACTTGACAAATATGCCGGATCTGTCGAGGAAGAAGAAGAAACGCTAGCCATGATAATGTGTCGGTCTACATATCGCAATCACTAAAAGAAGAACACAAAGCCTAAATCGGTGTTGTTCCGCAACTGGATTCTTAGGCGGAACACGGCTGGAGCGTATAATTGGAACAGGAAGATCCAAGGTCACTGGAAGAATTTTCTCCGTATGACAAGAATTTTGACATTTTGTTGGAGAAAATTTCTCCAAACATCGAGAGAAAAGAAGTGTACCCCCCATGAGAAACATTATTCCCGTTGAGAGAAACTGGCACTCACCTTACAATATTTAGCAAGCGGTAAGTTATGTGGTGTGTAAAATGAAACACAAGACACTGCTGTTTCATTTCGCAAAGAATCCAAACTATTCTGTTGTTAGGTTTCAAAATTGCAATATCGGTACAAAGAATATTAGACACGACAATTACTACTTCCCGCGTGTTGACTACCTTAGAAGCTAAGGAAAAACGCTCTGCATCAAGTATGAAGGGGGTAATCGGTAGATGTTCTTTTGAGTGCGCGAAGCGTCACATCAAATCAGTGTCATTAGTGAAACCTTTGATTATTCACATGAGTACAAGAGGTGGACATAAATTTAGCAAATGTAGATATAAATTGAAACATTTATGTACATGTTCATGCAAACGAAAGTTAAGTTTAATGTTGGGAATGGTGTTTTGAAATATTACTTTTTTCACCCACAGGTGACAGTTACAGCTCCCTTGAGTTCCCGTGTACCCAGGTGCCAAGAGATACCATCTGCAACTCTTTATTGCTTGTGTCTGTAAAACCATCTATGATGTACTTCAAAAGATCTACTTGCAGGTACCACATTCTTTTCACAAATCAATAAAACGAACAAACACCACTTTTTTTTAATAAAATGCTTTTAGAATTTGTTGGAATAGTCTTAGATATCATTATTAGATCTTCTTGAAAATCCAGTGCATAAACCACACTTAAGAATCTCCATTGTGGGGATGAATGTAAGTTTAAAATAGGTTTCAACTATGTAAAAAAAATCATATAGACATAAAACAGACAAAGATTACATGATACATGAATGTTTATTATTTGATGGAAGTATTTTAGAAACATATAAATAGGCGGAAACATTTATTTCAGCTAAAGAGTACTATATTTTACATATGTTACGGAATGTTCATAATTTTGGTTGGGGCGGTGATGATGATTTTTATGGAGAATGTATGTACAATGTGAATAACACTTGCCCCCTGGAATTTATGTACAAAGTGTGCTTGATCCCCTGCATGTCATGTACACAAAATCAATGACCCCACCTCCCACTTCCTTATTTTTAAAAGCATAACATTTTAATATTTCTATGCACAAAATTGCTGACACCCACCTCCTTTAAAATCATTTGATATTTAGGCCTCATTTTCAAAACTGATTTTCCAAAATCGGTGAATAGATTTTTCAGTTTCAGATCTTGTCTCTTTTTTTAGGTTTTCAACTTTTTAAGCTCGAGCCCAACCTGCTGACCAAAACAAAATGTCACAATCATTTGTGTCACTTTTGGCTTTCTTTTGAGATATCATTTCCAATGTCCTGTACATTAGATTTTTTTATTCAGGACTTCCTGTTGCTTGATTCCTCCTCTTCTTGGGGTGTGGTTGAGCCTTGTATGTTTTAAAAAGGCATAGATTCTGCATAACCACTTCAGTGTGATGTCTGAAAATATGTTGTCAGAGTCAGATACAATCTTTACATGCTTGACAAAACGTTAAACATTATAAGTTTATATATGTTTCGTGAGTTAAACAAGACACTGATATACATGATTTGATAATATTATTTCTCAGGTTCCTACTACTGAACATGACTGGCGCAACATTCAGGACGAATCCATGGCAAAGTGGCAGTTCCCCGACTGTATTGGTGCAATTGATGTCAAGCATATTGCAATTCGGACACCCAACAATACAGGATCTGAATTCTTCAACTACAAGAAATTTTTTCAGTATTATCCTATTGGCATTGGTGGAAACAAATTGCAAATTTATATTTGTAGATGTGGGAGAGCCAATGGCAGATCTGGAGATGCAACAGTGTATGCTAATTCCCAGCTTCCCTATGCACTACAGCATAACATTATTAAATATTCCACAACCAACTCCCTTTGAGGGCCGTCATGAACTAGTGCCGAGCGTTGTTGTGGGGAGATGATGCCTTCCAACTAAAGCCACACTTGATGTAGCCTTATCCTATGAATGATTTATCTTATGAGAAAAGAATATTTAATTACAGCCTGTCAAGAGCAAGGGAGAGTATCTGAAAATGCATTTGGCCTTCTGGTCAACAGATTCTGCATCTTTCAAAACCTCTACAAGTATCACCAGAAGTTGCCAGTTCAGTTGTCTTGACAAGTGTTGCATTACATAACTTTCTCAAATTAAACTCTGACCCAATCTATAACACTAATGATGCAGCTAATGTACTCAGTGTTATCCATGGTTTCATACAGCAGGGAGGGAACAGAAATGCCAGCAATGAAAGAGAAGTGCGCGATGAGCTGGCTGATTATTTTATGACAGAAGGTCAAGTTGATTGGCAGTGGGATATGGTGGTATAAACTTTGAAAAGTGACATTACTTATGTGAAATGTAAAATGTGGAAGGATTGAATTTATGTATACATATAATAAGTATTCACAGATGACAAATCAGTGACTCAGGGACTGTAATTTTAGATAGCAATTACTAACTTCTTGACTGCAGCCATTGTCAGTGGAATCCATGGTGCACTCAATGCTCCCTGTGCATTCATTGTCATCAGTAATAGTGATGGGTGCTGCAGACATTGGTTCCCTCATCTGAAAGAAATGTACATTTTATTAACTGACACAAATAGGTATTTGACAACATGATGGTAAATGTTATCATTCATGAACATGTGACAGACCATATACTTAAATCATTGTTTGTACTTTGTAAGGAATAATACAACTGAAACTCAAATGTCGTTTCATGTCTTGTATCTTATTTATATTCTTTTCAATTGGTGATGTAAAAATCACATCTCAGCAGAATCACCACATGAATCAATAAAAAGAAATATACCAACCTCCTTTATTCACAAAATTAGCCAATGCAGTAATTGCTACCTTTACTCCAAATTAAATAAATCAAACATTAGAAACAGAAATTTATAAGCACCATAATTTTATATTGTAAATGTTAAATGTTTTTATTGCACAGTTTGACGCTATTATTAATATGAAAAAGAGTTCGCTAGATGAAATCCTTTCTGCATGCATCCCACATTCCATATAAACTGACGGAGATAGCATCATTACTGACAATTACCAGATTGTTAGTAGAATTAGGCATCTGCTGTGCATGGCATCTCAAGAATGGATCCAGGACTGCGAAAAACTCCCACGATGAATTGTACAGGTCATCCACCCCTAAAACACTTTTCTCTGACTGGTGATTTTTCTTAGTTCCCGGCCATAATAAGTCCATAGACTGGCGATTTTTGTCGCAACTTGTTCCACTGAAACACACAATAGCAGAGATGAAGCAGGTGAAAATTACTGCCATAACTTGCTAATTATAATGTCTTTACGAGTCGCGGAGAAAATATACGACTAGCGTGTAAATAATAGACAAATGTCGTCTGGTAGTGACCGAAGTACATCTGTTCGGCGATCATTGACTGCGCGGCGAGTCTGTTGCCCCTTTTGGAATATGTGGCCTGTGGAACATTCCATAGGCATTCCTGGGACAAGTAGAAACCTATAAACCGTTCGGTTTCTTCCCTGGTGAGGTCGATCTTTTTCTGGTGTGACTCCGACATGATGTCAACATAAACAAAGGGGACGTCACTCTGAGGTGGACACAGATCTCAGCGATTTGATTGGTCGAGAGCTTGCGACTTGTAGTAGGAATTAGGACAAGTCCTATGTCTTTCAACCTCGGTTGCAACTAATTTAGTTGTATGCGATTTCAAATCGTTACGACTTTGGTGTTCTCACGTTGCAACTGTGTTGCATGCTTCAAGTTGTTACTACAAGTCGCACCGTGAGAACGCACCTTAAGCAGTTAGTGACAATAGAGGGAGACGTAAAACGTAGTCATGAGTGACAGTAAGGTTACGTTTGTGACGTCATCGTGTTTTTGACGTCATAGTTAGAAACAATAGTGGTGGACGTGTATACATTATGGTTTCAGTGCACAAATACATACATTGAGAAAGTTACAAAATTATACTTTTGTATTCAGCTTTAGAATACAGCACCACAACTTCTCGTGAGGACGATCTCTGCCGTAGGTCACGTGTCATTAAGACAAGCAACCAGTTTGTGAGAACCCGTCGGACGCGAACCCGCGACCTTTGGATTGTTAGCTCGACAGCTAACCGACTGAGCTACGTGTCCACACTGTTGCACAATGTGCAATCTATCGAGTCATTCCTGTGACGTCACGGAAATGAACGGAAAGAGTCGAATAGGTCACGGACAGTTACGGGTAGACTTGTCGTCTCGTGATTTTAATCTTCGGATAATTGCCGAATGGATCCGATTCCATTTGGCACACTCGTCCCATTCCGTAATCTGCAAGATAACGTGTGGCGTGGAAATGAGCCGATATGCCTCAAACTGAAAAAGAGTTGTTGGCGTCAGGCGTCAGACGTAGATTTCACAGTGCATGCATGAATGACGCGCTTTTATGTTAATCGGTGATTTCGTAACAGAAAAGTGATGTAGGGAACACTGTAAGGATAATGTGGATCGCACTAAGGAACGAGGGAGACATGAGCATGTGTAGTGACGGCACTAGGGTGAGCTAGCCTTTGAATCATTACTGAACAAAATGTATGTTGCGTGTGAAAGAGGCTTGAGTGCAAATTAGCCATTACCCCAATTCTTTTACAATAAAAACCATTTCATAGTGTACTTTCGACGTTTTTGGTTTCCCTTTTTGTGTGAAATAAAAGTATTAAAATTCAAAAGGGAAAACAACAAATGGTACTCACGTATTACACCGGACCAACTATATTGGATTAGGTCCCTAACCCTAACCCTAAACCCTAAACCCTAAACCCTCAGTTCACATTGGTAAATCATTTAGACTTAATAGTTACTTAGAAACCGAAATATAAAATATATTTACATAATTTAAATAATTACATTGACCAAAATTGCAGAATAATCTTAGGTTTAAACAGCCTTATGAACCTTTTTCTTTTTCCATCCGTAATTGTTTATCATTGTTAAACAATTGATAAAACGGAAAGATAGTAAACTGGCCATTCCCGCATTCATCAATGTGTTTGCTTCCATTTATACATCGCACATTAGGATCTCGAATTTGTTGTCTGTGTAGAGAGACTCGGTCCTTTAGTTGCATTCCAGTTTCTCCAATATAATGCTCGCCACATCCCGCACATGTTAAAACATATATAACATTTTTGCTGCGGCAGTTCATGTTGGTTTTGATAGTAAATAGTTTGTCTTCACAAAATGTAAATTTACAGTCTTCCGTTATGATTGAACAAGTTCCACATCGATATGTATGACACTGACAGCGTTTGTATTTTGTGAATATTTAGATGGACAAAAGGATTTGTTTTAGATTTTTAGGGTGCCTAGAGCTTCGTATAAAGTTAGTCTTGGATAAACCTTTTTCATAGTTTCACTTTTATACAAAATTGGAAGATTTGCGTTTATAATGGGCATAATTGTACAGTTATTAGGATTGTAGGTACAAACAAATGGAAGAATGTCAACCTCTGTATTTGTTTCTTTTGTTTTCGTAAGTGTCTCTCTTGGAACTTTTACTGCTTTTGGAACGGCATTTTCAACTACCCCACGTGGATATCCTTGTAGCTGAAGATACGTCTTCAATTCTTCTAATCTTGCACTTCTTGTGTCCACATCCGAAACAATAGTACACACTCTTTTTGCCATTGCATATAGAATATTTATAACTACCATAACGCATGGCATCTTTTCGACATATCCAATTACTTACTTACAATTCAATACTGTTTGTATGACAATGGACTGGCATTGCTCTATCAAGGTCCCGGCAATATTGAACTCTAATCATTATCGTAACATGCTAGCTTGTATTATTTTAAAATAGGGATGGTAACTGATATTGAAACAAAATAACTCTCTGATGTCTGTAATTTTGTCTGAAATCACTTATCATGACAATGGATCTGAAACGCAGACAATTAAACTACGGTTTACTTTATGAGCACGATATATCGATAGATATATATTGTAACATTACATTCCCGAGGAATGACCGCCCTGATGTTTGTGTGTGTATGTTGGGACAGAAGACGCACACAACTGTTACAACCGACTGATACGTCATGCTAAAAAAACAGCACATCTGAGTGCTGATATTTTTTGGAATGTCAGATCAATACAGATCCATACCGCGGCAACAACTGTAGCTGGCGTCAGTTTGTGCGTACGTTTTACTAATCATGTGCAGCAAATTATTTCACGTCACGTCTATATGTCAATTTTCTTGTTTATAATTTAGCCATTTAAATGTATCTAATGGTACGTTCGGGTGCACGTGTGTCACCAATAATGAAACGTTAATTCGCTATTAACACCAAAACATTGATGACACGACTGGATGATTTGCAAATGTGACAATATAATGGGACGCTACATTGATTTTGAAAAGTAATGTCTAAAAGTGTGCAGGCATTTTTTGTCGTTCACTTTTATAACACATGTTTTAACAACCAATGTGTTTTGAGGAAAATGAAGAGATTAATAGTTGGTTGCAATTATTAACAAAATCCAAACTGAGAATGAAAAGTGATCTTAATGCACAATAAGGTATGTTTTGATATAACAATGGTCAAATATTAGGCGCAAAGCACATCTTAAATATCAGAGGGAGTAAATCACAATAGGAGATGTCATGTATCGGTATGCTTTGACGTTTGTCAAACCTTTCATTTATACTCATGAAAAAGCTCATGCGAAGTTCTTTAACCATGAACTATATAAGACATACTTTGCCTGACGTCATTCTATCAGTTGATTTGCTGAAACAGGAATCAACCCACACAGTTCATTTACAGTGTACGAAGCGTTCATGAAGACGATTTTGTTGTTTACGTGTCAACTGTGTATTCAATGTTTCAAATACCAATGCTCCCTATGACCTTAACTTCATCATGCTATTGGTTACAATTTCTAAATGATTCACTAGGGAAAACTCAATATGATGTACAGAAGAATTTAGAAACAAGGTTATATACAAAAAAGTATTATGGTTTTATGGAAGAACAAAGAAACTGTTTCAGAAAAGGTTGTACGCTTTCATTACAAAACACCATGTCTTCCCTAAATTTATCATAGTCGTAAAGAAATTGACTTTAACAAGCAAGTTCCCGAACAATACGATCCACGAGAGCAGTCAAAACGTGGCACCTGGCACAGAAACACATGTTTGCAACACATGTAGTTGGTGGAAATTGTGTCTTTGCGACTGAATGTAGAGTTGCTAACATCTTCGGGTTTTGGACAGTTAGGAACGGTAGTGCAGGAAAACTCCCGACCAAGGCGTCTGACACTGGGGCTGAAACAGCTTTTTCGTCTCAGAATGGCTAGCATATTACTTAGAGACAGTACACGTTTGACACATTGAGAAGTATAATGATGTATATTAACGCCTTTTCGGATGTTCACATCCGTCAGGCAGAACACCAACAGTTAGTGGTGACAGTGTTATGGTATTTGTTATCTGCCTCCGTCACTCATTCTTGTTACCTTATATCTATATATGGATCCGATGCTCAGATCACTAAAAGAACCACAAGATAGAAAGATAGTATTTTGTCTGGTGATCATGGGTGCACGCTATTTATGCCACGATAACGTGGAACTGCGAGCGTATTACACTGATAATGCAACAGATAGAAAACCACTGCGATTGACGCGTCATGAGTGAATCCAGCTCTGGACGTGACACAGATAAAATGACGCAAACTGGGACACATAATAGTAACAAGTTATGGCCCATTATGCCCTAGAGATACCAGTGACATTAGTGAGGCGACGTCCTGTTCTTTGTTTGACAAGGTAAAATCCCACATGTCACCTGTTCAGAATGACAACTCATTTTTATGCACTTTCAAGACAAAATATCTAAAGCGATATGCCAGATATCAGTGTGACCGATATCAAACGCTCTTGCTGACTGCAAACACTGTTAAGCGACCCCTATTGTATTTTGAAAAGCATATAGATCCTGTCAGACAATGTTCATATGTGCTGATATTGCAACAACGGCGAATACAAATGCCCGCAGACTACATCGTCAGATGATCCCCTAAGGTATCTCTCCCTAAATTGTAGGGAATCATGAAATCTAAATGTTTGCACTATTCACTTGAAGATAGCAGTTTGCAGGTAATAGTGACAACGTCATGGGCAGCTTGCCACGTTAACAGGCGCTGAAAGAGGACAGACTCGCGCACATCAGCACTGGGAGAAACCTGCAGTATGCCTAATCGAGTGAGCGAATCTTTGACAGCCATAGCAAGCCAGCCAAGAAGGACAACTTTTAAATTACCCATCTTATAGCGATCATCTTCCAAGATAGTTGGCGTTCATAACACCCACTGTCATTCTTCACCACCGGTTTAATGTGGACCATGTCACTTATTGTTATCACACAACTATTACTGAAAACGTTTTAGAAATTATTCTCGCCTTTACACGTGGATAAAGTTCGGGTTAGAGTTTGTCTTCAACAACCCATGCTTGTCGTAAGCAGCGGCTGACTGGATAAGGTGGTTAGACCCGGTTCTTCATGATGTCAGCTGATCCAGACTCGAATATTTACAGACTGCCGTCATAATCCTGACTACAAACAAAACATATAAAAACATTTTTAACTGTTTTTAATAGGAATATTGTGTTCATAAGTTGGTGGTTGTGTAGACCTACTGTAAAACGTCCAAGCTGAACATCAACATTAAATGAGCATCCTAACTTACCACCCAGAACCACTCAACGAGAATCTGTGTTCTGGCTCCGCGATCATTGTTTGGAATCAACTGTATACGAGACTTACTGAGTATGTTTTTTTATCCCGCATTTAGCAATATTCCAGCAATATCACGCCGGAGGACACCAGAAATGGGCTTCACACATTGTACCCATGTGGGGAATCGAACCCTGGTTTTCGGCGTGACGAGCGAACGATTTAACTACTAGGCAACCCCACCGCCTCCTGTGTATGAGAAATGGAACTGGTAAGATTTATGATATATCAAGTGGACCTTTATGTTTTATTGAAGGCTTTTGAGTGGATTATTGTGTCTCAGGTGCTCTTAGTTTAGGAATCACTAGTCACGTGTCAAAACCACCACAACACGACATTTTGCAGCCAAGCGGAATCTACTGATTGATACATGAATATTATCATTCTTATGAACATGACGTAAAATGTAATATATATATAAATGATCATACACAGACTGTATTATTTACACTTCAAATAATTCGTTCAATGAGATAGTTATGGACTTGGATCCACTGTCGTGTAATGTATTATGTTTTATCTGTAGCAAACGTTCGTATCCACATACCTGTTACAAACCTAACAATCATAAAACAGTACTAAATATTCGTATAACGACCCAGTGTCAAAGGCGTCACGATGTCGTTTGTAAAGGATTGCATTGTCGCCATAAAAGGTCATTTTACTGGAAAAAATTAACTTTTTGATGATATCGGCAAAACATAGTCACTTGTCAATAATCAGTCTCCGTACATAATCGTGAGATATTAATACCATTTCAAAGATATTAGATATTTTCTGTCAACAAACACGAAATTAGTTACTGTGATACCGTCTCATATATATCTATGTATATTACAGAGGTCTTCATATAAAGTTCTTTGAGCTTGTTGGACCAATCCAGTTCATGAAAATTCTGTCTTTGTTTTTCATGTGAAATAAATATATTTAAACCAAATTAGTTACTGTACATGTACTTTTACACTTGTTTTACAAGCGGCTGAATTATTTGTCGGGAAGAGCACGTTTGCACCTTCCATTGTCTTTTTCATCATCGACATAAACAGGCATGTAGTATTTCGCTTACATGACCTGAATCTGGCTGTGCACTATATCATCATCATCATCATCATACTCATAAAAGATGTGTGTGCATACAGTAGTATACAGATTTCATACTGACCGATATGGTCACAACTTGGGCAGAGGTTTCTAAAGTATTGTCAGTGACCGCTACTGACGGTGTAGAGTAAACTGGCCATCAAATGGAGATGCAGCATACTATAAGTTGTATCAGTAGTAATGCTGAATATAAATCCTAAGCATTTGCTCTGTTTTGTCATGCCAGGATCTAATGTAAGAAGAAATGAACACTGGAAAAAAGTCCACATTTACAAGCTTGGAAATGTCTTGGAAAGATGATGTTTCCAAGACAGTTTCCAATTTTGGTAAGACATGATGATGTTTCAAGACATTTCCAATTTTGAAAGATGAGATTTCCAAACATTTACAATTTTGAAATGTCCACAAGGGGAGATAACTGGTGGGTGATGGTAAATGATTGTTCTTTGCACGCCCTAGCAGGACCTAATCCCTTGTTAATTGATGAGTGAGACAAGGCAGTTAAGAGTCACCAATTAACAAAGCCTTGTTAATTAAATGAGTGAGTCAAGTGTCATTTAGACAGCCTCTGGAAGGAAATCTAAGTTGCAAGTTTTATGCCTGCTTAAAGAAGCCTCTGGACGTAAGTTAAATCTTTGATGGGCATTTAGAAGTGGAATGCATAAAGGGCCAAGATTCATGGATGTCAACTTCTTTACTGACCTGATTTTCACCCGTTGAAGGAGCAAGCATATGCCCTGGAAACGTCGTGTTATTCACAATAAAGAAGCTGACATCCGCTAAATCTTGCTTTCTTATTAAAAGGTAAGCATATTAAAATCTACTGAGCTGTGGGTTTAGTTAATCATGTCGCGATGTGATTATCGCTCTAACACACCTGAGAGATTCGTCAACAATGTGGTATGCACAGGCGGTGAAACTTGTATTGTATTGAATTTGGTTGGTTGCATATTGTTTTGTGGTTCTGTTGTGAGTTTGTATGTATGTGTGAATGAGGAACCTCATATTATGACATTGAAAACAGACTAAACTTAACATTATTCCATGGTCAATATCGCAATGTTAGTGAAATGGTAGTATACGGAAATTTGTTTCACATTTTGATAATACCTTCTTTATGCAGATAAAATAATTAAAAAATGAACGAATAATGCCATGCTTCTCTCAGAGTAAGGGATGATAATTTACATAGTGATTCTTATCATCTTAGATATTTTTTTATCGTTCGAACAGAATTCACAAATTACGGATGTTTTGTGTGTGTGTATGTGTGTGTGCATGCACTCGTGTATAACATCTAACTTGATAGGTAGTAAACATCAGGCCGTTAGTAAACTCCATAATGACTATATTGGTTGGAACACTTGAGGAACAAGGGCCAATTTCACTCTTCAAAAGGAACTGGAACAGTAACATTTTTCATGTTATCATATGAGCTTCACAAACATTGAATGAAATAAATGCTGTATGATGAAATGGATCAGAGAACATTATAATGGCATAAATGAAGTGTTAATAACACATATATAATCACTATGTTAGTTAACTCATGACCCGACACGTCAAACTGGTACCGATAGATTTATATTTAATATGTAAAAAAAATGAGTATTTATTAGTACCACAGAAATACAAATCACGAATTTGGAATGTACGGAAGCGCAGTAGGGCCAAGGTGAAAATTTTTGGGGTCACTATCTCCCTACGTAGGACGTAATATCGCCTACGACGGACTTTGACTTAGTATTAGCAATGTCCTCTAGTATGGAGATACACTATCTCCTACGGAAGGGGATTACACTATCTCCTACGTAGAGAGAGAGAGAGAGAGAGAGAGAGAGAGAGAGAGAGAGAGAGAGAGAGAGAGAGAGAGAGAGAAAGAGAGAGAGAGAGAGAGAGAGAGAGGGGTGCTGGTCAGGGTGACGCCCTGATATGAAACTCGGGTTACAATAATGACGACCTCCGCAAGTTGTTGTTTGTCTCTTGATGGGGCTAGGGTTGATCAAAATGCAACGCCTGGTTTGCGGCTTTTTTCGTAACTGCCGGCAGGTTGATTCGACCGGGGTGGACAAGTGTTGGAGTGCGGCGTAAAAACAATACGAAATTCAAAAGGCAAAGAATTGTCATTATAGTTATTTATATAAATATAAGGGGATACGTACACTTCGATTGTCACCGAAAGTCTAAGATACGCCCTGTACACGCAGATTATGATTCATGCGCAACGAGCCTTCCTGGTAGTTATCCAACGGCTAATAGTAAAGTGTACCAAAGTGCAACATTATAAATATGGAACTAACTACAACGCGTGTAATAGTATAGCAAACTGAACGCAAGTTAGTATCGTATAACAGTCGGTTCAACACAGTAATGCGCAACACCAATAACGGTTGACGACATGACTCTGCGTAGTGGCTGGAAACAGTAGACTCTAATAGTAAATGAAACACATGATAGTAGACCTCTATCATCAAACGATGCACGTCACTGTATTCCCCTCTAATAGCATCGCAGGACACGTTCTGACCGTTGCAGACTCCTCACAGCGACCGGAAACAGTGATAGCAGTTAGATTGTGTGCGTGTCTGGGGATTTAAGTCGACCGTTTCTGCAGATTAATTCATATAAACGTATACTGATCATCTCCTACAGGAAGCATTGGCGTACGCCATAGGTGAGATCCTAGTCCGGCTTTGAGATAGGTAAGTCCTACGCAGGAGATACATTACTTCGTCCTACGCAGAAGACCACCTCCGTGGTGTGGTTAAATAGAGTGTCCGCCCGGAGTGCGGAAGGTTGTGGTTCGGGATCCCCCTCGGATCGCGTCATACCAAAAAATGATGCTTTATATATGGTACTGGTTAGTTCTGCCTGGGGCTCGGCATTAATGCAGCCAACAGCGGGACTGGTCAGCGTTCTTAAAGCCGTATAATGAACGTTCCGAGTGGGGTATCTATGCTTCAATGTGCATGGTATCTCAGTGGATAGCACTATACAACCAGCTACAGTCTGGGCTAGTACAAGGCAGCCATTAATACATATACACGCATGCGCCGCCGTCATATGAGCGAAATATTCTCAAGCTATCGATGCCAAACCCAACCTAACGACTTAGTATCACCTAGGTGAGGATTTCTAATATCTCCCATTGCAGGATTCGAGTATTCTAATACGATTCCGTTGGCACAGACCAGGGCAAGCAGCGGCAAAGCTTCCATCCGTATAGATGATTTCAGGCGACCGTAAGGCCTGAAGACTATCCAGCATGGTGCCAAATGCCAGGATCTTATCGTCATCACCATCTGAAAACAGGTGGAGTGGTACCGACCATCTGCTGTCTGGTGTCCAGGAATCTGGAAGGTTCTACCTTCCTGATCTCGTCTTGCGGCAAAACAGGAATCTGTCTTCTGTCGATGTCGGTACACATAGCAGCGCCCATGCAGGAAAGCGATGGTATCAATCTTATCTTATCGTCCGTATAGCGTGTAATCTCGCCGTTGTGTAGGGTGTGCATCGATGTTGACTCCTCTCCCGCGCTTCCTCAGGTTTTGCTGACAAACTGAATCTTCTGGCTGCATCCTCTGATGGATGATTATACCCGCCCGCATTCCCTCAAAAACATTTCCGACTGTTGTGGTCCGGTTTCTTTGTAAATTGACTGGACACATCTCCAGCGTACACAAGATATTCTTAGTGTAGATGGCACCCCGATAGGGATCATGCTACCTCGCCGTGATATAACAAACTTAAACATTGTTAAGACCAGCCATGTTGATGTTGTGTTAGTTTGCCTTCAAGACGTGCATAATTATGCTAAGCCATCTAAAATTAATGGTTCTATCTCGAAAATCAATTCCAACATTTACTTCCATGTCATCTTAATAAACTTTTCTCTTAACCCCGCAGCAAACACCTTAATCCTTCTAATTTGGTATACACAACACTCTTTTACTATACTAAGGTCATCTCTCAAACACTGTTCTCATCTCAGTACTATCAATTTCAACATTTCCACCTCACTCTCATTCAATAAACTTCGTGTAACCAAGAACACCTAACTCTTTCTAAGTTGTATACACAACACTTTAATCGCTCCCCATGGGTAAGTTCAATATGCCAGACAGGGTAAAATGACAAAGTTATGTTTTAACTATCTGTAGAAATTGGGATGTAGGGGTAATGGATGTAGCGGTAATGGGATACAACTCAGGAGGGTGGGGACGATTTGACCAAGCCGTCGGTAGACACACAAGTGGATAGATTGCCTGGTTATTGGCTACTTAAAATTACTTTTTAAAGAATGGCGGATATCATGCAATTAGCTTGCCATGTAAGATCTGGATGACTACAATGAGATTATACACCAATGTGGAAAAACCGGAGCGATGTATCCCTTCTCAAGTATTATTGATCTGTTAAAAGACACTTGACCTGGAACAGGATTCTTCACCAGCCGCAGATGAAATACATATATTCCCTTGCGTGGAGGTAGTGTCCCATTTTTGACAGCGTCTCTTAATACTGATTTGTGAAGGCGTTATTTCGCTGTCAAACCTGGGAGCACCAGCTGTACCAATTAAAGCGTAGTTAAGTGCAAAATGTAAATCACGCCGCAATATTCCCTTTGAAACACCTCAATTACCTCACAATCAACTGAGAGTAAGTGCTGGATGCGAGAAGCAGTTACTTATCCGTTGAGGATGTATGAACGCACATTTTAAAAAAAGCGTTACCATGTTGTTAAGGCGAGCAGTGATGGCGGTGAAGTTTCGCCTCAATTACTTTGCAGAAGTATATATGCTCCAAGCATATAAATCACATTTTCTTATCGTATTTCATCATGGCTGAGAAAGGTACAAATTTAGGATGGTGAATTGCGGCAGGAGAATTGTTGTTGGATGGAGATATAATCTGAGACGAACTGCCAACAGCATGGAACCATTATATGGAGATGTCAGTGCCTGGAAAACAGCCCTTGCAGTCACTACAACAGCAGATGGACTGTTGTCATGCAGAGGGGATAAACAGCATACACATCCAGACAAAAGCTCTATTGGTTCTTATATCCTTACTCAGTACCGTCAAAACGGGCAATACGAGAAGAGCTAGAAAAGGGTACCAAAGTTCACTGTCAAAATTGATAACGTGGCAAGACTGATTATGGTAGTGCGTGAAATTTCACTGTCAAATTTGGGACTGCCAAAACCGGACTCAAACCTATTAAATATTGATGGGATTACATTCCTCGAACAAGGTAATAGCCTCGATATTGTTGGCAGACTTTAGTCTGTTTTATTTCTAATATTTATATTTTTGTTATTTATCATTTGTGGTAGCATTCAACGAGGAATCAAAATCCTCTGCTTTACTCAGAGTGTGAGAAGGGCTGTGCTACTGGAAGCCAATATGGGAACTCTCCCAACCAATGTCTGTCAAGAGGTACAAAACCCTAAGGAACCAAGAACAAATTAATGGAAAGTCGGAAAACCTGGTACTTCAAAAGTGTATCATTAGGTAGGTGAAAATCATGCTTTTCCTGAGTCTTGTGTCAGCTCATATTTTTCTCCAAAGTGACAGAACAATCACTGATATAAATACTTTCATTAGTTTCCTCAAAAAGAGACAAGGTCAGGGTTTGCTGTCGTTGATACGTCTGATGATAAGGGATTCTGGCCTCTCACAACGACGTTAAATTGTCAGTTTCCAGGACGCCTCCTACATATTCTGGGCGTACCATGGATGAACCTCTGAAACCCTTTTGGCCATTCAGAGAACCTCCCCTTCATTCTGTGCTAACGTCATACCGAACTTCGCTTGATTGATAGTTATTTCTGTATTACCCAGCAGTACTGAATCATCAAGTTTGACGAAAAAACAAGAACGTGACTATTTACCACCAGACATATATAGACGTGACAACCTGCGGCAAAACATTTTCAATTATTTTTTGTCAGACAGTGTCTTACGTTGTGCAACACTGCTACCACTGTTATACATTGTAGTTGTGACCCGTGAAGGTCCGGGTTTGAATGAATCTTCAGTAGCCCATGCTTGTCGTAAGAAGTGACCAACGGGATCAGGTGCTCAGGCTCGCTGGCTTGGTTGACACATGTCATCGATTCCCAATTGCGCAGATCGATGCTCATGCTGTTGAATACTGGATTGTCTGGTCCAGACTCGATTATTTGCAGACCGCCGCCATATAGCTGGAATATTGCTGAGTGCGGCGTAAAACCAAACTCACTCACACACTCACCACTCACTCAGTGTACTTGTAGAGTCAGTGAGGTTCAGTGGTGTGGTATATGTACTTCAACCCTCCCTGATGCAGAGAACAGTGCGGAAAGATCTAGACTGTTTTCTTGGGGCTATCGTATCATAGTGTCTCTCAGTTTGTACTGTCACTCTAATTTGTACTGTCGTCGTGATACCTTGTATCTATTTATATTCATTTGTGAACTTTTAAGAATGCTTATTGTTAATTACATCAATTTTCTTTCTTCTCTCTCTCTTTCTGTGTATGTGTGTGTGTTTGTGTGTTTGCTTGTTTGTTTAGACTTGTTACTTCAACCTTGTGGTGTCTTTCACTATCTACCCACCTGGTGAGTTGCAGAATATTCTGGGGTCTTTACTTAAGTCACTCGTGAAGATCCGGGTTAGAATTGATCTTCTCGTAAGAGGCGACTAACGGGATCAGGTGGTCAGACTTCGTTGACACACGTCATTATATCCCAATTGCGTAGATCGATGCTCATGCTGTTGATCACTGGATTGTCTGGTCCAGAATCGAATATTTACAGACTGCCGCCAAATGGCTGAAATAGAGCGGCGTAAAAGTCAACTCACACACAATTTACTTAAGTATACATGGGAAGCTAACACTTACCTCTTGTCTCAGGGAGTGCATCTCAAGGTACAAGAAGATCAGCATTTGTGCAAGAAGAGAGATCATTCTTACCCGGGATACTCAGCCTATTATTGAAAACTTACCATCACTGCTTCATTGCTGTTATTCTCCCTTTGAAGTTGTATTGTCAGTCTATCTGGCACTGCCATTGTGATACCTTGGTGGTGATTGATCTTGATTTGTAACCTTAGTTAATTTTAGAATACAATTGTTAATTGTACAACATTGCTGTATCAAAGTTTCACGCCATATTTCAACACAACATAATATACATATATCATTTGGGGAACTGCTTCGCGATATTTAACTGGAAAGACTGGAACGTAGTAATGTCCTTTGTGCACGTTGTTCAGAACACGAACTACATGTACATAATCCACATCATGCAACCGTCATATCAGCTCTGTAACGCTTTCCATTTGATGATCGTCTTCGTTTACTGTTCAGACAAAACCCCTTGAGGACTTCAGTTACAAACCACTCAACAGGCTCACGATCTAGGCCGGGCAATATACTTGCTGACATTGTTTTTATTGTGGCGAGAGGTATCCTATATTCATTGAGACAGGCTTTATCTTAACCCTCGATGTCTAAAAGTACACACCCTAGAAACAAATGCTAGTTCCAAACGTTTGAATGAGTTAACTGCCTGGCAATTACCACGTCTCGGAAATGATAACTCTCTTATATCGGTTTAATCGCAGGGGAGTGTTCACAATGTGGCGCCGAAAAGACTTGTATCGGAAGTTGGAGTGCTGATTGACTTCCTTTCTGCCATAGAGTTTATAAAGAAACATTCTACAGTTGAAGAAGTTTATATGATCTATGGATATATTCGATCTCGCAATGTATGCTCGACGGAAGGATATAAGGTCTAAGAAACCCCCATAAACCCCATGAATGACACGTCTTGTTACTTAATATGGCATGGCGGATGTGCTGCCTTCTTCAGCCGTGCTGAAAGATGTGCAACCGGGAATGAGAGGGTTCATCAGACTGAATGGCCGTATGTAGTTTCAGAATACCTAAAGCTGTATATAGAAGTTCTGACTTTCGACGTCGAAAATGTACAGATAGATCGTTAAAATCTTTAACATATCATGATTAAATGCAATGGTAACATGTGTAAAGAAGGTTCCATCTAAAGCAGGAGATCCCACGTATATCGGATGATAACACAGTTGACTTACTCCTCGCGACATTAGATAAATAAAAACGGTAATCAAACCGCACTGCATGTATACACGAACCAATGAACTTATATCCGCAAATAATATGTTTTGGCAGTTATTTATGCCGAAGGGCGTTCTTGGTTCATGATAAATCATTTTCCTGTCTGCGTTGTGATCAATAATACAGCACTTTTTCCTTTGAAGCTGGGAAAGAAGCCGTTTCCTATAGGCATTTCCTTTGTCTCGCATTTGATAAGCGTTCATATGCCACGTCTTGAGTGATTGCAGCCATGTTCTATGTTATGGAGAAATCGCAGGTAATTCTCGGACCTTATTTGCATCTGGCATTAGGATTCATAGATACATATATACAGCTTTATTTATACTATTCTAGAGCATATACGCGGTCTTGATTAATGTATTCACACAAACCAAATTGTTGAAACAGTCTCTTTTACAGTCAATTGGGGAAGTATGTTTTTTTCAGCGAGTAGAAATTAAAATGTAAGTGGATATTTATTATTTCTTTAGTTGAAAATGATTTGTGTTGACGGGTTATAATTAATAATGTGGTGTAATAGATTATCTCTCTATAAAATCCAAAAGGTTTTCCTTGGATATAACTATTAACGTTGCATTTCATACGATGTCCACGTTTTCAGATCGTGTGGAATCGCCTTCACAAATCATTCAGAGTATATAATAATAATGTTTATTCGGAATTGTAGCCCATCCAGCCCATATTTCACATGGTATATATACATATAGTCACAAAGTCATTACATTAGCAAAAACACACTGTGATACATGTATAACAGATCACAATCAGATACATAAAAAATTCTAGTATCTTAATTTTTCTCTTTTTTGTCAAGTATCGTATCAAATCAAACCCATTCGCTCGTAATGGCAGTGTATGAAATAAAGCTCGTCCGACCGCCCGAGACGGGCTAGATTTCTAGCTAGACCGATGGACGGGTGAATTTTGTTTATTCAGATAACGTGTCCAATGGCACTCTCTATTTAAGAAGGACTGGTTAAATCTCTTCTGGGCTGGTAAGTTTTGAAGTTACCAGCCCAAATGTCTGGCTGGAGTTTTGGCTTATTTCATACACTGGTAATGGGCTAGCTGTTTATGAATTACAATCAGGCCTTGATAAGGTCTGTATAATACACATTGTATATTATCAAACTGTCTCGTTATTGGTAATTTCGAATGCATTATAGGTCCTGAATCGTGTGTATTAAATGTATAACGGACACCACATTGACATCGATGGTAACGCTCCCCAACATATGGATGTTTTTGTGCTTGCATTTATTCTAGCATATTTCGACATATTGTTCCTCTGTCTGATTATCACATGTAGGTTTTACTTCTCTTTACATTGTCGGGTCACCAAATATTTGAGACGTCACCAAATATAAGATGCGCTCTTTGAAAAATCTTTTAACTTGATATGGAAATGGATCTGAATATATGTTTGATAGAATGAATTATTTTATCGCTGTGTTTTTCACCAAAGGAGTTAAGCAGCTTGGTGAACGTATATACGAGTAATTTGTTCAAAATACATAAGAAACTTCGAGATCAGTATTGAAGTTAATTCCAGGTATATCCAACAGATTTAGTTTTGATCAACGTTGCATGCTCAGCGAAGACTTTAACGCACATTTTTATCCTTCCACAGAAAACAACAACTGAAGAACATGTAGCAATGCATATCGGCATCGCTTGAAGAGGAAACCATATCGGCGAATCCTGGTGTAACTATTGAAAACGACAAGACTTCGACATACCAGTGCAGGTGCGAACACCACAGGATCATAGCTCCAAGTATCCTTGTGAAAAACTCACAATGTCACTTCAGTTTACGCTTGAAATTTTTGTGAGTTTTGATATATACTTCTAAACCCAAACGGAGTTTTGAAAAATGCTTTTTGAGGCATTCAAATCCGCTTCAAAATTCGGATAAATCATGTTTGATTTTCTTTGTGATGCCCACTTGTCAATTTCAAGCCATCTTAATGTCTTGGCGCTAATTTGGAGGAGATATAATTTCGCATATAGACGAAGATAACTTGAATGTATGTATAGTTTCAAGTATATATTCCGTTGTATGTCTACACTAATGTGCCAATGTATGTAGTCTGTATTTAGTTACACAGCATATGTGGTAACCTGATTACCTCATCTTACATTTAAAATAATCATCATAATTCAAGAATTCATATCTTAAAGGTATTAAGTGTTTTCGATTATAATTATCACTTACGCATCTGGTGAATCTGAACATAGGGATATAGGATTATAAAACACATGTCCTGTCTGCACCCTTTTGGGATGTCTGGTTAGATCCTCCACCTATTCCAGTGACTTGTTTGATGGTGTTTCTGTGTACGTACAAGGTATCGTTATACCCAATATCGACTACTGCACAACAGACAATCAAACAGGTTGAACATAGCAACATAATCAACAAAACACGCATGCACGCACACACCTACAGTGTATATATTTTCCAATTACGAATACATGCATTGTAAACATGCACAAGACACAATGGTTTTGCAGACAATCCTTTATCAAACAAAGGTAATACGTTCATTAATGTTTTATTATTTGCAGACTGCGAAATTAATCATAGTCATATTTGTCAGATTCATCTGCACCAAAGAACTATTTTAAGGGGATTTAATAAGACTTGCCGTGTATCTTGGTCGCTTTGCTGTCGGGGCAGCAAGTATATGATATAAACGAAGGTATCTACGTAGGAGACTGGTAATGGGAAACACATTGAAATACATGACAAAATGTCTGCTCAGGGCAAACCATGAATTAATCGGAATCATGAGCAGAGATTGAGGAGTTTGTTCTCCTTTGTGGTAGACAATCTCCATGTAGTCTGCTCAAGCTGTGTATGCACGTAGTTCGGTTGTTATGAATGATGACCGCCCGGCGCCATGTGATCTGCTTGTAAATAGTTTGTGAAGAGTCCTAGGGTTTAAGGGTACGTCCATATGTACATTTTCAAGTTATTCCAAGTGTGTGTTTCTTTTGGCATATCTTAAAACATTAACAATTTTAAAAAGTCATTCAACGAAAAGTTTATAATACATTGCGTTCTAGTGTTCGTATGAGACGTTTTGCTATATCAATGAGAAGAAAAATCTTTGCACCGACACATTTGATTCAGACATCGGCGTTTTGATCGGCATGGAACACAAAGTCATTAACGTACACCATTGGTTTTGCAAACGTTGCTGTCTTGGATATACTGGGACGATAACTGTGACCGAACATTGTCATCCACATGTAGTCAACAAAGGTCCAGCTGATCACAGAAACTGCATACTAAAGCGACAGATTATTTAAACGTAGCCTGGTAGATTCGACTGATCACATGAATGTACACTACATCTGACGGATCACCGGTAGTTCGCTATGTTTGTTTGAATACATGTTTATAAATTTCCCAATTGTCACTAGATACCTTTAGTTGTTAGTAAGTAAATCAGTTGTAAAAAAAAATGAATGGAGACAAGAAGGTAAACCGGGTACGATACTCATGTGAAGTAGATATTTCTAGATCACCCATCCGTATAATTACTACTTCTAGGCAATGCGTGACCATGTACATTTGGCCTGCTAGATCCTGAAACTTCATTGACATGCCCATGTAGCCTGCCAGGTCGCACACTGAACTTGCCTGAACATTTTACCCGCCAGTTCTCATTGTTCACCAGATTCGCTCGTAGAAGACGCTGAAGACACAGGTCGATTCCCCACATGGTTACAACGTGTGAAACCCATTCCTGGTGTCACGCAGTGACATTTTGACATATTGCTAACACTAAACTCACTCACTCACTCACTGTTCACCTGCTTGTACATGTAGAATGCTGAGTCTCGCAGTTAACTGTCATGTACATGTAGCCTGCTAGGTCTCACAATTAACTGTCATGTACATGTAGACTGCTAAGGTCTCACAGTTAACTGTCATGTACATGCAGGCTGCTTTGGTCTCTGCAGTTAACTGTCATGTACATGTAGATCTGCTAGGTCTCACAGTTAACTGTCATGTACATGCAGACTGCTTGGTCTCACAGTTAACTGTCATGTACATGTAGACTGCTAGGTCTCACAGTTAAATGTCATGTACATGTAGACTGCTAGGTCTCACAGTTAAATGTCATGTACATGTAGACTGCTAGGTCTCACAGTTAAATGTCATGTACATGTAGACTGCTAGGTCTCACAGTTAAATGTCATGTACATGTACATGTGGACTGATGATAGGGGAATGCACATTAAATGAAACATCCATAACAAGTGGTGTTGGTCGGAGTTAACGCTCATCACGTACTGCATGTGCATTTGTTTCACTGCTCCAAATACTGCGCTTACTCACCTTGTAGTACAAACCGATAATAGCGATTTGAAACTATGATCGTTTGTTAAACAACTTTTATCCTAAGATGAATAGAACTCTGAGATTTAAATGTTCAATTGGCAAGGAAAAAAATTATGAGGTAATTCGCAATCGCTAATTTCTACTCTTTATTTGATTTACTTTTTGTTGAAAGTGACTATAGGTCTCACGGTTAACTGTCACGTATATGTAGACTGCTAAGTCTCGCAGTTCACTGCCATGTACAAGTGGACTGCTAGGTCTCACAGTTCCCTGTCACGTCCATGTAGACTCCTAGGTGAGTGGAGTGAGTGGTGAGTTATTATTTAACGTCACATCGGCAATACATTGAAATGGAAGATATGTATATTATAAAAACTGTCATCGAAGGACAGTAAAACAAATAGAATATCACCATTAGATTTAAAACTAGTGTGGAAAGTACAATACAATATAAAGCAGGCTATAGATCGCCAACAACTGAAGGTAGATCACCATACTAGGGACCATGGGAACTTACAATACCTTTGCTACCTGCATGGACCCTAGCTTGATTTACACCAATTTCAGTTGGTGATTGTAAGAAATGTTAGCTAAAATTAAAATAACAAGAATACTACATTTAAAATCCTAGTAAGTTGGGGAAATTGACTTTGAAGAGTTTTGGGACTTTACGTACCCTCTCAGGAGGACAATGATATTACGCTACTTGAACAGCCTCTTTGAAGATACAGCCACTCAACAATCGACGTTGATAATCTGAACTACCAATTATAAAACCTTATCTATTTACAAAACATATATCAAAATTCATTTAACAAATCTATCTCTTTTAAAAATCAATGATTAAATGATAATTAACAATATTAAAAGGTCCCTTTACTGTTTTGATATTGAATATGTTTATCCTTCTGATGGAGAATTCAACACAGTCGAAGCATGATATGTTGACAGTGACTCTCTCATCACAAGGGATACAAAACGGAGGATCCTCGCCTTTCAATAGATATACATGAGGGATATCTTGTATGGCCAATACGACATCGTCGCATTATGACCTCTTCAAATCTGGACTGACAACCCAAGTAGGTGTAACGAATATAGGGTTTATTTCATGTAATTTGTTAATATCTACTTGGGTGTCCCTTCTTTTGCATCAGATCACGGATGTAGGTTCTAATGCTAGCTTTGTAATCAGAGTATGGAATAAGAAGTGGTGTCACAGATTTATTGAGTGCTGCCTTGGCCGCAAGATCAGCCATTGTGTTCTCAGAAATGCCAACGTGGCTGGGTAACCAACAAAGACGATGTCGTATTGGCCAGTAGCAAGATCATTATATATAATTCAACAAATTTGAATTAAAAGTGTATATTTACAAGAAAGATTTTAATAGCCCATAGAAGGCAAGAAAGAGAATCTGAATAGATTATATATTGTTTGTATTTAGGGTGGTTTTGAATACATTTAAGGCTGTTAATATGGCATTTGGCTTCTGCTGTAAAATAGAGCTGTTATCTGGTAATCGAGAAGATAATGTTCTGGATCAATGACAGTGGCACAAGCCACTGCGCCACCATTATTGGACCCATCAGTAAATAAGGATTTATATGTATTATATTTATTTCTCAATTGACTAAATTCTTGTTTATACTGTAACTCATTAGTTTCTGATTTTCTAAATGTGGTTAATGTTAAGTCAACTGCTGGTCTCACCAATTGCCAAGGAGGAGAAGAAAGAAGACGAGCAAGAGATATATACTCCAGCTAAATGCCGGCAGCAGAAATGAATGGTTTAATCTCCGTGCCCAAGAGGCGGAACAAGAGAAGGTTGCTTTTGCAGGTTCCGCCATATATGATCGAGCCATCATCAAGTTTAGATCGCACCAATGATCTGTATAAGTAAAGGAGGGTAGTTTGATCCCTCCCCACTTTGAATTGGAGACAACCTTTAACAAATCGAGTGCCTTCAGGCATTTAGGCTTTAAGGGATTTAATATGTGGCAGGAATGTTAAATGGGAATCGAAAATTAGTCCCAAGAATTTGGCCGCCTTTACAACTTTGATGGGATTGCCATTTAAAGATAGTTCTGGGTCCTTATGAGGCTTATATTTTCTACAAAAATGTATAAAATTAGTTTTTGATTTAGAAAATTTAAAGCATTTTTCAAGACACCATTTATTTATTTTGGTTAAACATAACTGCAGTTGCCGTTCAATAGTATGCATGTTTTTACCACGACAAGAAATATTGAAATCATCAACAAATAATGATTCATCAATTGAATCATTTAAACCGTTGGTAAACTATTGATCTTGATGCTAAACAGTGTGACAGACAAAATACTGCCTTGTGGGACACCCTGATCCTGATTGTAATGATCAGACAGGGTTGAACCCACTCGGACTTGAAATTGCCTGTCTTTTAAAACTGTGATATAAAAAGAGGCAAACGGCCTCTCAAACCAAAATCATGTAAATCCTTCAAAATGCCATGCTTCCAGGTCGTATCATAAGCTTTGTCAAGGTCAAAGAAAATTGATACAGCATGTTGTTTATTTACTATAGCATTTTTAACAAAGGATTCTAAACATACCAAATTATCAATGGTACTACGATTTTTCCTGAAACCACATTGGATATTTGTTATAAGGTTATTGGTTTCAAGATACCAAGTTAATCTATTATTCACCATACGTTCCATGGTTTTACAGACACAGCTAGTTAGAGATATCGGCCTGTAATTCGACGGATCTGTATGATCCTTGACAGGTTTTGGTAATGGGACTACAATGGCATTACGCCACGAAGGAGGAAATTCTCCAGAAGTCAATATTTGGTCAAATATATCTAAAAGCGTCCTCAGACATGGCTCAGGTAAGTGTTTCAGTAGCTGGTAATGTATATTATCATCACCCGCTGCAGTGTCATGAGCTTGCTCAAGAGCAGTATGTAGCTCATGTAATGAAAACACTTCATTATAATCTTTACCGTTATTTGATTCGAAATTAAGTTTTATCTTTTCCTGCTGTTTCTAATCTCTGAAACTCAGGGACATAATTTGCCGATGATGAGTTCTTGGCAAGAGTTTCACCAATTTT
The DNA here is from genome assembly GCF_003918875.1 of Haliotis rubra. Taxonomy (NCBI): domain Eukaryota; kingdom Metazoa; phylum Mollusca; class Gastropoda; order Lepetellida; family Haliotidae; genus Haliotis; species Haliotis rubra. The sequence goes on along the minus strand of NW_025766780.1, from coordinate 3,749,182 downwards.
ATTTGCAATTTTAGATTTGTCAGAAATTAAATTATCACCATCTTTAAGATGGTGAACACCAGATTTTAAACCTTTGCCTTTAATTCTAGCATCAGTTGGAGCAGCTCTGCATGCTGAGTAGTTGCTATTGAACCGAGAACAGACCCGACGTCTGGCTGGAGGCATGGAACCTAGGGTGGAACGTGTCATCCGGGTACGTGGCGGGTCCACCCGGTACTGATTAGTCTCACTGAACACGTACACTAGTGTCTTCAAGGAACATTTTCGTGTGACAACATCAATGTCAACACCCTTTCATTGACTTGCAGCTCCATAATTTTTGGTTTTTTTGTTTCGGAGTAAAAACAGTACCTGTGATAAGATGACGTAATCGCCATTAAATTCTAACCACAGCTCACCGATGTTGCGTTTCTGTCTTGCCTGATTGTTGGTCTATCAGATGGCATTTGAATGTCCGAGCATTTAGGGCCATTGCGGACCTGACATGGAGTTTGCCATTTGGCATTGTGAAAATATCAGGAGGTGCTTAACTTGTTTCTTTGTGTATATGTGATTTAATTAGTCTTTGTATCGCAATTAATTTCAGTACCTTTGTCCAGATAATTTTAACATTACAGGCTTCCTTTTTTCTGGATGACAGATCAAATGGTTTACTACTGATGCAGGCTCTATCTTGGGTCCCCTTGGTTTGTGCCACTGTTGTGGCAGGCTTGTAACCGACACATCTGCTGGCACATCACGGAAACCAATCTTCTTGAAGTGTGAAATGGTTTCTACAAAACCAATCTCATGTGTACAAGTTCCGGATACTCTAAAAATAATATATTGTTATTTCAGTGCAACATAAATTGTGACTGGGTGAAAAAATACTGCATCTCTTTTAAAAACGGCTGTGTATTGGTGTGGTTCCGTGACCCAACATAACGTCAGTGTCTCTACTGTATCGAAGTCACTGACTAATTGTGATCAAATGTCAAAATGAAGACGTTGTGATGATACCGGAGAATGTGTTGATATTAAAAATTGCTAAAATCATGAAATGGTCCAATTGTTTGGGTTTTTTGTTTGTTTCTTGCGAAATCACTGCTATCAAACGTAGGCGCAGCTTTTACTGTTGACAATCTATTTATAGACGAAAACGTGACCTTGTCCTTTCAAAAATATGCAAATCGACCATGTGCTTCTGTTTACTATTCCCATCAGAACCCGGAGGAAAGTACATTCGAAAAGTAAAGACAACTGTGTAATAGTTACCCTGCCTGACATGTACAATGGCTCGCTGTGATCCTCTTCTCAGCCTCCACAATGGTGATGTTGACTATATGAGGTGACTTGGACTTCCTCATAGATCGATACGATTTACATCGTACATCTCTACCTCGTTTTCGTTGACAACATGCAGTTTAACACCAAAAATATAACCCGAAACGAATATGTGTAACCCTCTCTTTAGATCTTTTTGACAAACGACTGGTAACAAAATAATCAAGGCCAAAATCATCACTCACGGAATCAAGTTTCGCGGGCTGTGACGCCACAGCCATTAACGAGGGGTTGTCCCCACTAACGTCAAAACGGCATGTGGGCGGGAGCTATCGGCTGGGACTGCACTGGTCTATAAAACTAAGTCTAGGTTACACCTTCTTGCGTGTCAGTCAATATTTCAAGAGGTCATCATGCGAGGATGTCTTATTTTCTCCTGCGGATATGCACAAAATGAATATTTACTGATGGGTGAAAATCCTCCATTTTGCACTCCGTGTGATAAAAGCATCACGGTCAAGCATGTCCTGTTTGATTGTATTGCGTTTTTCATTAAGAATGATAACTATTTCACAGTTTCATCCTTAAATGATCCTTTTTAAAAGTAATTTCTCATTCCGTAAATGGTTTTTAAAATAATTTCATTGAATATTGGATGTAATACTGAAAGGATACTGAAGTAGTGCAAAATGATTTTTCTACGATAGTACGCTAAACCATATCATTCAAGCTATGTTTATCATTGACAGGGTTTTAACAGTAGAATATTTGACATATTTTAATTGTGATTAAATATAATATAATAATTGCCAGCAGCTAAAGGAACGATGTAAATCAAGCTGGTGTCCATGCAGGTAGCAAAGGCTCTGTAAGTCCCCTCATGGTCCCTTGTTAGGTCATCTTACTGTACTTGCTGGTGATCTGTAGCCCGTGGATTATTGTTACGTATGGATATATGTTTTGATGGTTACAGCTGTAAAATTTGAAATTGTCCGTGTAGGACATGTGTTATGTTGTAAGTTTGAACCTTTTTATTGGTAATGTGTAAGTTTCTCCCGTAACGATATGGCTGAAATATTGCCCATGTGACCCACCCACTGAAAATATTTCTCATACAACTTAGGTAATGAGCTGAATAATTTTACAATATACACAGTAACTGTTCACGCTTATCTCTAGCTTTCACTTTGTTTACAGACAACCAAAGACTTTTTACTTTTAGGACATAATTTTGCGTTCTCCTCCTTGATTGGTTAGTATTTTGTATTTTCTGCGCGTGTTACTTGGGATGAATGTTAATCACCTAATTAAGAGTGAGCCATTTGGGAAGAATGGAAGCACATTTGTGAAGCACAAGGGAGTAATTTCATGGTAGTGCTGTTCAGTCCAGCTAGCCGTTATCGGGATCTTTTAACTGAATAAATCTGATGATGAAATTGCTGCATCCGCAATATCAATAAGCTTATCGGTTTTGTAAGGTTAGACTGTCCTCGAAATAACACCTTAAGAAATACATGTACATGTTTATGTTTGATTTAAGGTACCTTTGTTAACCTGTATCATGTATTGGTTGATGGAACATTAATCCAAAGTTATTTTACCGTCAAGTCAAAATACTGACGGGCCCACCCAAACATCGTCATGAGGCAGTGGTAATCACTGTTGTATTTGTATCACATCGTTTTTATATTTTACAGACTAAAAAATAGTATGCAGCAGAGAGGGATTGGGCGATCCTGGCACAGTTAGGTCCCATCTCCAGTATGGTTGGTTTGACTACCGGAGGAAGGGTGACTTGGCTGTGGAGTTGAAAGATTATATACCCCTTGGCTGTTAGTAACCCAGTGAAAACCTGCTTCGGGGTCAGCCCTAACTGGGTGATGTACGTTTAGTTTAGGGAATATGATTCCCAATCTAGGCCCACCACGGAGAGGCGTACAGTGCAAAATGATTTTTTCTACGATAGTACGCTAAACCATATCATTCAAGCTATGTTTATCATTGACAGGGTTTTAACAGTAGAATATTTGACATATTTTAATTGTGATTAAATATAATATAATAATTGCCAGCAGCTAAAGGAACGATGTAAATCAAGCTGGTGTCCATGCAGGTAGCAAAGGCTCTGTAAGTCCCCTCATGGTCCCTTGTTAGGTCATCTTACTGTACTTGCTGGTGATCTGTAGCCCGTGGATTATTGTTACGTATGGATATATGTTTTGATGGTTACAGCTGTAAAATTTGAAATTGTCCGTGTAGGACATGTGTTATGTTGTAAGTTTGAACCTTTTTATTGGTAATGTGTAAGTTTCTCCCGTAACGATATGGCTGAAATATTGCCCATGTGACCCACCCACTGAAAATATTTCTCATACAACTTAGGTAATGAGCTGAATAATTTTACAATATACACAGTAACTGTTCACGCTTATCTCTAGCTTTCACTTTGTTTACAGACAACTAAAGACTTTTTTACTTTTTAGGACATAATTTTGCGTTCTCCCTCCTTGATTGGTTAGTATTTTGTATTTTCTGCGCGTGTTACTTGGGATGAATGTTAATCACCTAATTAAGAGTGAGCCATTTGGGAAGAATGGAAGCACATTTGTGAAGCACAAGGGAGTAATTTCATGGTAGTGCTGTTCAGTCCAGCTAGCCGTTATCGGGATCTTTTAACTGAATAAATCTGATGATGAAATTGCTGCATCCGCAATATCAATAAGCTTATCGGTTTTGTAAGGTTAGACTGTCCTCGAAATAACACCTTAAGAAATACATGTACATGTTTATGTTTGATTTAAGGTACCTTTGTTAACCTGTATCATGTATTGGTTGATGGAACATTAATCCAAAGTTATTTTACCGTCAAGTCAAAATACTGACGGGCCCACCCAAACATCGTCATGAGGCAGTGGTAATCACTGTTGTATTTGTATCACATCGTTTTTATATTTTACAGACTAAAAATAGTATGCAGCAGAGAGGGATTGGGCGATCCTGGCACAGTTAGGTCCCATCTCCAGTATGGTTGGTTTGACTACCGGAGGAAGGGTGACTTGGCTGTGGAGTTGAAAGATTATATACTCCTTGGCTGTTAGTAACCCAGTGAAAAACCTGCTTCGGGGGTCAGCCCTAACTGGGTGATGTACGTTTAGTTTAGGGAATATGATTCCCCAATCTAGGCCCACCACGGAGAGGCGTACATCATCAGGCCCTTGTATTTTTATAATTATATTTCAACAATGTGTCGACACGTTCCACAGTTACTTCTGTTACATCTAGACACAGAAGGATTTGATACATTCTGTTTTTAAAAAATAAATTTTGCTGGATCTTTTTAAGATTCTGATTTTGTCTTTTGCTACTTTTATTTCTCTAGATGTCAGCATTGATTTCAGTTTTTCATCTTTTTCTATGATGCACATATTTGTTTTAATGTTCTGGAACACATTTGGGTTCAACGGATTATAAGTTGATACAAAGCAATTACTTTTGTGGAGATATTGTTGGGAGTAACTATGGAACGTGTCGACATATTGCTGAAGGACACGCTGTAACTTGCACGAGGCAACAAGTACATACTCAAGGAGCTGGAGTGTTCACTTGATCAACGGATGTCTTTTTTCTGGTATTCTTTTAACCATTTGTAACTGAGTAGGGGGCAGTTACCATACTCAGGCTGGCTACCAAACTGGTTTCGGAAGGTTGAGGAGCAGTTTGAAGGGTCACTGTTATCTTGGGGATCTCACATTGCAGCTCACATAACATTGTATTTGTACTGCCACTCTATCTGGTACCACCTTTCCTTTATTCCCCTACTTTATAGTGAGTTATATTGATAAGCAAGTTAGATGTAAGTAGTATACAATTGTTAGATATATTCCATCTCCTTGTGGTTAGTTGATTTCACATCGAATTCTTATACGAAGAGATTAACATTTCTATTCAACTTGGGAATTGATACGTAACACAACGTTCCGTGACTTTTTTTGATTGATCTGCTTTCGAAATGGCGTACATTTGATTGGAATGTTTGATACATATATATTTTTGTATATATTTCAACAAAATGACAGTTACATCTAAATTGTTTCCCGAATTATTTAAATGTATTCATGAAATTTATACGTGCAATTCCTCCTTCCGCCGACCCTCCCAGCACTTCTTAGACAGGATTGTTGTAACACTTAATGGACGTTAAAGATCGTAGTCTCAGCGAAACCTGTTTGGGACATTATCAATGAAATAGGTGCATCTAATTAATCCCCAAGTGCAAAGTCTTGAAGAAACGCACGAAGCCATTCAACAGTCATGACAGATTGACCTAAAAAAACAAACGTTATCAAAATGTTACAAGTCTGACAACAGACGCCGAACCAATATAATATCTATATCAAATACATCACTATCGAATAACCTGTTGTTTTATGCATTACGTTTAGCTGCAATCCCAAAATATGGAAAACTTACTTCGCTCAGCAGTTTATAATGTGCACTAGCGTTGAACGATTTCTCATTACCAAAAGATATGATAGTCAGGTGCTTTACAGAAATCTTATGAGTTATCTCATGTCGGAATCAGGTCCCTCAATGTAGTGGGACGCGTTACTTATATGCAATGTGAATACATGTGTTCCGATACATAGAAAATACACGCTAGTAGATATTGATGAGATTGGTTTAGGGAGTTTTGCGTCTGATTACTTGAAAACCCTTTCCATTTTTGCAGTAACTCAGCGGAGTTGCCTCTTTTATCTGATACCTAGCTTAACTGCTTACTATTGCTCGCCATTTAATGACCCAGTATTAAATGACGTGGAACTTTAGTAATAAGTTCGGTCTAGCTGAGTATGATTAAATCTCTTAAACTCCGTGGAGAAAGGGTCAGGATTCCCCCAAATCATAGAAATATTATCCGGCTCATCATGCGTCCCATCTGAAAGTGCCCCCTAACTCGTTCTTCATGGATCGTATTAACACAGGAATCAAGACTGGCTCTTAAGTCTGACACTAAGTAAGCTTCATGCCTATTTTGGGTCAATTTCGCTTTCAAGGAGGAAGCAGTTTGGGAAAACTGATCTGCATCCAAGTCCAAGAAATCAGAGAGAGAGAGAGAGAGCGATGTTCAGAGAGAGAGGAAGACAGAGAGGAGAGAGAGAGAGAGAGAGAGAGAGAGAGAGAGAGAGAGAGAGAGAGAGAGAGAGAGAGAGAGAGAGAGAGAGAGAGAGAGAGAGAGAGAGAGAGAGAGAGAGAGAGAGAGAGAGAGAGATGGCTGAATGGGTGTTATAACTGTTCAAACTTGGATACTGATCAGTTTCCACACTGTTTCAAATCAATTACAGATGTCAATTTTCAAATTTTCAACGCAAAATGAACTGTACCTGCGACGTCGTTAGGATTACATTAGAAACATGTTCTGCGACTCGGAAAATGTTATTACTATCGTCTCTCAGAAGTTTAGTTCTTACTGAAGAAATTATAACCACAATCTCTAGATAAATCTTTCACAAGATATATGACCAGTATATATTTCCATTCCAAACACGGGATTTATAACGTATATATCAAGGATATGATGATTGTCTTAATTCTTGATACTATTAAAATGCGAGTGTTTGGGGAATCAGCTCGCTTGTAAGAGGTTCCACTATACCAACCCATGGACAACAGAAGACCTGAGTGAATAAACGAAGAGTTTATTACACAGTCACTGCATGATGTACATAACTAGTCTTCTTTAGAATAAAACATACAATCAAGTTTTATAGCACGTTACAATCATTTATAGGAGTACATATAAACCAAGAATAAAATAATTACAAGGTGTAATTGGAAATAGCACACCAGACACACTATAATATATTACCACAGTGAGTAATCACACAAGATATACAGTATGCAACTTTTGTACATATTCAAAACAGCATAGTGTAAATTAGTATTGCAATAATCTATCCTGGGAGTAATACAGAATATATGACAAATACATGAAAGGATACCAGGTTCCATATGGACCTGAAGGTGGGGCCAAGGGTCGTAACATATACTTAATGTACGATAGATTAAACTTAAGAAATAATAGCATAGATATTTCAACAAAGTAGAAGAAAATAAAGTTTATTACCCGAGTGAATAAACGAGGAATTCATTACACAACTAAATATTTTATTTATATCATGTAAATATAATTGTTGTAAATTTTGGGAGAAGGCTTTGTTAAGATTTGTGACTGTCTGTCGTCCCCATTTTATACCTATTTCAGCATAGATAATCTCATTTACTGATTAAAGTGACTATTAAGTTAATACTGTGGACTTGATATTATATCATTCAGTTTTTGACCGAAGCATTGGTGATAAATGTGTTCAAAGGATGAGAGGTTGCGAGTATGCCATGAAGGTATCGTGGCACGCGCGTGATTTGACCAATTTCCAATAATATAAAATGTAATAATATATTACATTACTCCACTTACTCCATGTTAATAATGCCATAAAGTTATATATATATATATATATATATATATATATATATATATATATATATATATATATATATATATATATTTATACTAGGCACAAGAAATAAGGGAACCCCCAATTAGAATTTATAGTTGAAACAATGCTACATAAAACTTGCAAGCTGATTGCATTCGAACCCAGATCGGAAATCACTTACGGCTGACACGATAGTCAGCACCATATTACCTTTACATGAAACACGTGCATCATGCACCACACGTGCCTTCCAGCCTATAAAACTGACAGTAAGCGTGTCCCAATATCTCTTGTGAAAATGCCTCCTCGACAGTACCTGACAAACGCACAGAAATGGCAGGCCATTGGCATGATAGAGGGTGGACAAGCTCAGAATAGTGTTGCCGGGTCCTTCAGGAAGTCCAAAAGTGTCATTTCCCGTCTCATCGACCTTTACCGTCAGACAGGGTGCGCTAAAATGAGGACCGGTCGAGGATGACGCCCTAAAACCACGCCCAGACAAGACAACTTCCTCAGAACTATAGCTCTGAGGAATCGATTTGTCACAGCCCCGGATTTGAAGATGGAATTCTTCAGAGCCACAGGAACACGGATTTCGAACTCTACTGTACGAAACAGGCTCCGTAGCAGAGGTCTTAAGTCAAGACGTCCATTCAAAGGCGTGACGATGACAACTAACCACAGACGTCTTCGTTATCGGTGGGCTCAGCAACGTCACAGGTAGGAGAACCGGCAATGGCGACATGTGATGTTTAGTGATGAATCCCGCTTTTGTTTGCGATTCACGGATGGACGATTGCGTGTGTGGCGACGCCGAGGAGAGCGTTTTGGAGACCCACGGTAAAGGAACACCATTCTTATGGAGGCGGATCTATCATGGTCTGGGGAGGAATTTCTTTCAATAGGAGGATTGATTTGATGCTTGTACGGGGTAATTTGACAGGCCAGCGGTATATGGAGGAGATCTTAAGGCCACACCTGGTTCCAATGGCTCACAGGGCAGGTCGAAATTTTGTGTTTCAGGACGATAATGCACGTCCTTACAGAGCTCGTGTTGTCGTGAACTTCTTGCAACAACAAGGTGTTACAACATTACCCTGGCCGGCTAAAACACCAGATCTATCCCCTATCAAACATCTGTGGGATGTGTTAGGGTGTCGAGTGCGTCTCAGGGAGCCTGCGCCAGCAAATCTTGATGTGTTAGGTAGGGCACTGCAGCAAGAGTGGCACTTGATTCCAAGGGCGATAATTCAGCGGTTGGTGTTCAGCATGCCTGGGGCGATCGCCATAGGCTGTTGACATGGTCGGACGTGCTTGTCAGCCGCTCCGCTGTAAGGGCCTGTGCTGGGTCTAGAATTTGATATTCATAACTGCGTTTGGCTTATATTTCTGTAGTATCATTAAGGTAAGTGATTGTAGGCTACCGAGGGTCAAATATTGGCTTATTTTGCCATATTTGTTTGTTTTGTTGTGTCGCGTTGACTTACCGCACCACGCGGCCTCGGTTTTCGCGCATTGTGTCTGCGTGAAATTTCTTATTTCGTCTTGGTCACAGGAATATTTGGGTATGGAGAGCGACACTGATGGGGATGGGGATGATAATATTCACTCTACCTCATTTGAGGAAACCTCGGCAGATGCTGAATTTGCAGAGAAATACGTGTCAATGATGTCCAAACGTTTGAAACGAAAACATGAGGATGACCGAGTTGTAAGTGATACGACTTCGACATTACCTATCAAATTTGTTGTCATTCTTACTTCTGTTGACCCAAGATTACGTTTAACAAACTTGAGTCCAATTGCTTTGGCTTTCCATAAAAACATTGGCGATGTGGAGTATATGAAAAAACTGGAAAAGGGAGATTTAGTGATACACTGCAGGTCTGCTGAGCAACTTAACCTTGCACTGAATGTAGCGTGTGTCTGTGACGTTCGTGTCAAGAGTTCTGTCCCAAAGATTCTTAGTGAATCTAAGGGAGTTATTTACAATGTTGACACAGGTGTAAATGAGGATGAGATAGTTGAGCAATTGAAAAGTCAAAAGGTTAAAAGTGCCCAAAGACTTTTGCGTGGAAAAGAAAAGCAACTTACTACTTCCATTCTTCTTACTTTCTCAACCCCACATTTGCCTGAACGTGTTAGGATGTATTATCACTCCTTCTTGTGCGTCTGTATATCCCATCAGCTATCAGATGCTACAATTGCCAGAAGTTTGGCCATGTTTCAACCCGATGTAAAAGTAAAAAGCCTGTATGTCCCAGGTGCAGTGGTGAGCACAAAGTAGAAAATTGTTCGGAAACAGTATCGAAGTGTTGCAATTGTGGTGGTAGCCACAGTGCTGCCTACAAGGGATGTGAGAAATACAAGGAGGCAGTATCTGTTCAAAGGGTACGAGTAGAGAGTAAACTATCTTATGCTGAAGCAACTCGTATAGTCAAGTCCACTCCAACTCCATCTTATGCAGCTACTGTAACCGCCGCTTAGAAACCACGATCTGTGTCGGTACAAGCCTCACAATAGACAGTTGGAACCCGTCCTGTTCCTCTTGCAGCTACATCTGGGTCTAACCCTACCTGTATTTGTAAATGTCAGTCACGAGAGTCACATTTAAGCCAGAGTGTATCAAATCCACCTGTTACAGCTCAAGTCAGCTCTCCACAGGTAGCCAATCCATTTCTTAGTACTTCTCCTCAAACCTTTTTAACGTTCTTGTTTGAGGTGATTTTAGGATGCTGTAATGCAACAACCAAAGAGGAACAAATTAATCGTCTTGTGTCGGCGGCAAAAATACATCTTCACATCGATGTTCCTAGTGATCTGTTGAGTGAGGTGGATGTTGAGATGAATGATGGATAAAGCTTTAGTATTCCTGACCATAATGCAATGGAATGCACAAAGTCTTGTTGCACATGGGGATAATTTATAGCATTTTCTATCAAATAGGTCACCACTGCCGGATATTATTTGTGTACAGGAAACTTGTCTTTGGCCAGACAGTCATTTTAGAATTAATGGCTAATTTGGTCTACGTCAGGACAGACTAACCAGCAATCCGAATACTAAAAATCCTCGGAGAGGTGGTTGTGCTATATTTATTAAGACTGATTTGTCGTATCAGGTTCAAGAATTACCAAATACAGTGTATGAGGCTAACGCAGTAAAAATTCATTATGAGGAAGATAAAGCCATTACTATTGTTAATATTTATAATACAGGTAAGCGTAGATGAATTTCTGAAATTAATTGATCCCAATGGAGACCCATAGTTTATATGTGGGGACTTTAACACCCATAATATGTTTTGGGGAAGCAACAAGACGGATTATAATAGTCAGATTGTTGAACAATTTTAGATGAAGCAGATCTTGTCCGTTCAAACGATGGTAAAATGACCCGCATGGATCTTGGCAAATGGACTTTTTCTCCTTTTGATCTATCAATGATATCATCACACATAGCCAGTAAGTGTAACTGGGATGTATTTCAGGAAGATGTGTTAGGTAGTGACCATTTTCCTGTTTTTACTGAATTTCAGGTTCGACCATATCGTGATTCTTGTGATAATGTCCCTCGGTGGAAATTCACGAAGGCTAATTGGGGCACTTTTTTCTAGTCTGTGTACTGAACATATCACATCCGATCTTATAAATGGTGATGTTAATATGTCTAATGAAGATATCACAACACAATTAATATGAATTGCAGTAGAGTCCATTGGAAAATCGTCTGTTAAGAAAGCGGCATTCCCGCCAAAGTCCTGGTGGAATGAAAGCTGTGAAAAAGCCAATATCGCAAGGAAAAAGGCATATAATTAGGTTCGCCACTCGTCATTGCCATGTGATTTGGCTGATTTGCGTAAGAAACGAGCTACGTTCCAACGTATTGTACGGAGTACAAAACGATTGAGCTGGAGGGAATATATTTCTAATATTAATAGATTTACATCATTAACTAGTATCTGGTCCAAGGTGAAAACGATCTGTGGAAATAATATTCGTTGACCTATACCGGTTATGGGAGAAGCTGGAGAACTCGTATCAAAAAGTCAGAAAGTAAATGCTCTTGTTAAACAATTTCAATCTGTTAGCAGTTCTGAAAATTATTGTCATGAATTCAGAGAATATAAACAAGTCATTGAAACAAACTTTATACCTGAAATGTCTTCTGCCATGTTGGAAAGTAGCTTGGAAATCAATGCAGCTATCACTCATGATGAACTTAAGGCATATCAAGAACACACAATTCGGCACCAGGTGCGGATGAGTTGTGGTATGAAATGTTTAAGCATATGCCAGATTCTACTCTAGCTGTTATTCGGGAACTGTTGAACTTAAGTTGGTGTTCTGGATCCTTGCCTAGGACATGGCGACATGCAATAATAGTTCCAGTGCCCAAACCAGGAATAGATCCATCGCTTCCTGCATCATATAGACCGATTGCTCTCACTTCTAATTTATGTAAAATCATGGAGAGAATAGTTACTAATCGCCTGAACTATTATCGTGAACGAAATGAGCTTCTTACCCACATCCAGTCAGGATTCAGAAAGGGGCGTTCATGTAGAGATCAGCATGTTCGTCTGGAAACTGAAGCACAGAAAGCTTTATGCAACCAGAAATACATGTTTGTATTCCTTGATATCGAAATGGCTTATGACATGATTTGGAGAAATGGTTTGCTTTTTAAATTGTGGAAACTTGGAATTAGAGGCAACATGTTCAAGTGGATATGGTCATTTTGTCCGAAAGAACCATTCAAGTTCGCATATGTCAAGAACTGTCAGGCATGCATATGATTGAAAATGGTACCCCACAAGGAAGTGTAATAAGTCCAGTTTTATTTAATATTATGATCAATGACATTTTCGAGGACCTGTCTCTAAACATAAATGCAGCACAGTTTGCTGATGACGGATGGTTTTGGAGACGGTTTGGTAATTTTCAGTTTGTCATAGAATCTATACAAAACTGCTGAAGTAAAGTCAGTACATGGTGTTCAAAATGGGGGTTTAAGATTTCAAAATCAAAATCAGTGGCAATGATGATCACAAGACGTAAGATCCCTCATGATATCAATGTAACTCTTGGACACCATAAACTGGAATTGGTGTCAGTGTTCAAATTTTGTGGTGTGTATTTTGATCAAAGATTAACATGGTCTCATCACATCACACATTTGTATAACACATGTAACAATATCATCAATCTATTAAAGTGTATTTCAAAAACAAAGTGGGGAGCTGAGAAGTCAACTATGTTATTGCTGTACAAGGCCCTTATCTTGTCCAGACTTGACTATGGTCGTCAGGTGTATAATTCGGCAGCTAAATGTCATCTTAATAAGCTTGATAGAATTCAGTCTAAAGCTTTGAGAATATGCACTGGGGCCTATTGTACCATTCCAACCTCAGCGCTTCAAGTTGAGTGTTCACAAATGCCCCTTCACCTTCGAAGACAACAGGTATCTTTGAAATATTTCTTAAAAATGAAAACCAAGAACAAACACCATGCAGTCACTGAGATTGTTAATGACTGTGTGGAATATGTCATGTGTGACTGGACTCATGGCAAATTACCCTTTGGCTTGAATATTCAGAGATTAGCTGATCAACATGGTATTTACAACTCTAACCCAGTTGATCCTTCTGCTCCGCCTGTCACACCTCCGTGGCTTCTGCTGAAGCCTGGATTGAATTCTGAACTCAATTTAATCGTGAAAAAGTGAATGGACCAAAACATAATAAAAGTGATAACTCAAGACTTTCTGTCTGAAAATTATTCTAATTTCACACATATATACACTGATGCATCGAAAGAACCATTCAATGGTCGTACTGCTGGGGCTTTTTGGATACCCAATTTATCGATCGCTAAGGTGTTCAGATTCCCTGATTATCCTTCTGTTTTTGCAGCTGAACTTTTGTCCATTTTGCAAGCATTGAGATGGGTAGATGAACATGACCATGAAGCAATTATCTTTACCTATTCCATGGCAGCAATCTAAGCTATAGAAGCTGGTGCAAATGGATCTAGAGATGACATTGTTCATGAGATATTAAAGTTGGATACATCTTTAAACATGAAGTACATTGCATGCGACATTGTGTGGGTCCCAGCACATGTTGGAATACATGGGAATGAGATAGCAGATAATTTGGCCAAATCCAGGTTACAGTTTCCTGAAGTTGATTTATTTAAATTTCAACCAATCCCTAAAGATTTTGAAAATGTTTTATCGAAATCTGTTAAAAGGAGTTGGCAACAGTTGTGGGATACAGGTACTACCGGCCGACATATGTACAAACTTAGACCATCACTAAAATCTGGTCATAAAATTCGTCGTCGTAAAAGGCGTGATGAGGTTATTCTTTAACGTCTCAGATTTGGACACTGTGGGCTTAATGCTTACAGGAGTATTATAGATAAGACGGTCTCTTCTAAATGTGGCCATTGCAATTTGGAGACGCCTGAAAACATCGAACATTATCTAATTGCATGCCCTGGGCATAAGACATTATCTCAGAAGTGCTGTACTTGAGGTTGATGATGTATTTTCATTAGAAACAGTTTTGGGCCCCAGTATCATGTATGGGTCTGTGCAACGGACAGTTTTAGATTTTGTCTCGTCATCTGGAAAATATGATGTAATCTAGACAGGCTCTCGAATGGCTTAGACAGACTTAGTTCTGTGGTTTTACATCATTTTAACACTCTGTCATCTGAACCTACTGCTTTTTAAATGAATGAGTATTTCATGTTTCAGAAATGGAAGTGATTACTTAAGGTTTTTAATCCGTAACACAAAGCAGAGGTTATTCGACATACGTATACAGCTATCCAAATTAAAAGTGTTGTCGTTTCTTTTATCTGAACTAAACGATTCCTTTTGGCGATGAAATTACCTATAATGATTGTTTATTAAATCAAGTCAATGTGTTGGGCGCCAATAGGCCTCTTATTGGCCCACGTCGCCCTAAAACTATAAAACCAACCAACCTTCAGCATGCCTGCAAGGTGTCGTGCATGTATTGCTGCTCATGGTGGATACACTCGTTATTAAGTATATCTGACATACTTACCGTACTGTAGTACTGATTAAAATATATATGCTTCACAAAGTCAAGGGGTTCCTATATTTTTTGTGCCTAGTATATTTGTCCATGAAAATACATATGTTCCTTTAGTTCCACAGTGCAATACATACCTTGTGTAGAGACCTGGAAAAGAATAAATATATATATACTCATGGAAACGAATAAGGGAGCACATGATATTACAAGTATTACTTTATTCTTTATATATATGTATGTGGTGTGTGTGTGTGTGTCTGTCTGTCTGTCTGTGTCTGTCTGTATGCCCCCTCGCATGCTTCAGCGGAATCTTCAATAAGTAGCAGGTCACCGAGATTCTGTATAGGAACATTTGTTTCACTTGGCGATGGCCAGCCGGTGTCATTATAATCAGCCGTATGGTTTCTTTGAGGTAGGGCATATGCCACTGGGGGCATTCATACAGACGTCATGTATCCTCTTCCTTCTTCAGGTTGTCCTGCATGGCTTTATGTCTAACTAGTTAAGAGTGCTTATTTCAAATGCCTGCACTGGCATACATACACATTACCTTGGATAATTCAGATAACAAGTTTCTACCCTGCCACCCCACGTTGAGACTCGTTAACCAAATAAAACCAATCACATTTCTTTTCTTGCTTTTGATTTGATTGCTGGATGCGTCTGCCATCGTTGTCGACGCGCCACTGTCAACCGATTGCTGCTTGGTCGGCTGTCTTGTCACACTATCCGGCCCGGCTTTTGCATTTAGCTGATTTCTTAAATCACTTATTTCAGCATTTTGGTTTACCCATTTAACTTTTTGTCAAACTCTGCCTTTACACCGTGAGAAACTCTATATCCGTTCCGTCATCGATTGCATTTATTTGTTGGGAAATAGGTGAGGCGTGTCTACCTTATAATCACCGTCGGACTGAATTCAAGAGTTCGCGCTGAGAGTTTTCTATTGTCTGCAAGTCATATTTGTGTTGCGTGTCACACGGCCCTGCCTTTCTTCGCAAAACCTATTTGGGGTACGAAATGTATAATGTTTAGGACGACATTATTCTGCCTGAAATACAGTATTAGGGAAGGTGTTCTCCATCTCATAATGGATCTTCAAATCATATCAATACAAATGTAGCTGCGGCAAAAACAATACAAATATACTATTTCTTTCCAGAACGTCATCTTTAGGTGATTGTAAACATCCAAAACGCGGCAATTTTAACTGTTTCCCTTGTTTTGGTAGCGTTTAAAGAAATATTCGCCAAACCGTCACCAACAAAACATGTAAAGCAAAATGCATTTGCAAGTATATATGTATGTGTGTGTGTGTGTGTGTGTGTGTGTGTGTGTGTGTGTGTTTTGATAAATTTTAATAATTTACAAAAGAAGACACCAGCTAAAGCACACCCTTGGTCATTGGTGCCATGTCTACGTGTTTTCTTTTCTTAAGCACAGTTTGAAGTGTAAATATTTCAGTGTCCAGTTTTGATATCGGATTGGACATTGATTAACGTCTTTGAATATTTTGCCGCAGTTGGTTTTGACCGCTGAATTATTAGCAAATAAACAATTATGTTTTTTTGCAGTTATCCCATTTTTTTGTCAGAATTTACGTCATAATAATTGGCACTAAGCTGTAATATTAATTAAAATTTTATGGTCCGATAAATATTTGTACAAATTTGCACATTGGCAAGAGCAGTATTCCAGCAAAGTGGCATTGGAAGTTGGAGTCAAGTCGTTTATGTGAGCTTCACTGATGATAAAAAGATATTGGACACTGTCAGATCTTGATGAGACTGGTTGAGCTTTTTTCAGCCTGAGTAGTTGAAAGCTGTCTGAATTTAAACATTAAGAGCAGTAACCAAATTGACTTCACTCATTGATCTCACAGTGGGGCAACTACTCACCGCGAATCGTCATTAGAAGACACAATGTGCAAGCATTCTTTAAAGCGCTACTCTTTGAAATGTTAATGGTTGCCTCGGCATCAGTTTGATTGAATCTCATAAACCGCTGAATGTTGATGTACGACTCAAAATGCTCACACAAAAAGTTAAAAAGAATATATAAAACATACAAAACACCGTCCCTCATGTGTTCTGTCTTAACGTGACCTCAAATTCGTTTCTGATGGCTCAAACGGACAGTGAAATCAAGATTGGCTCTTTACTGTGTGAAAGCATATATTTGGTTTTAGCAATACAGAAGAATAGGAAATGTGCCAAGGAGTCTTCGATTTCGAAGCTTCACATTGGATGTGCTTGTTCAATTCGCTGAAGGAAAATTCGCATGTGATTTGCAAATTCAACAGGAAAAGTGGGAAAACATCCATCTGAAAACGCTGTGGTTAATTCTTGAAGTTTCTCAGTATAACCACATAAACACATTTCTGTGGGCCTTCATCAAGTATACACACGTGAAAACCCATCAGAAAGAGAAATTATATATATACATTTACGTCTCAAGTAGGTGTCTACAACTGACGACCACTGTAGTCAGCAAACATAAAAAACTGAAGTGAACCGAAACATCGTAGCTCGAACATCCTTCCTTCCGTGAAGTCTATTGTACATTAATGAACGGTTCAGGGAAAGGTTTTAACATGTATATCTCAAATGGCCAGGTGAAAATAGATACTGGAGGAATGTTTATTTATTTATGTCTGAACTAGGTTGTGGTCTAATTGATTACGTTGTATCATCACCTGGACGACAGGATCATCTTCAGCCCGTATTGCTAGCTCAATTTTTCATCTCGTTTGACATTTGGTACATCGTAACTAGGGCTGTTAGAATTTGCACTGTAAAAATATTTGTTATACCATCTTTCTTTCAGAACGTGTTGCTCAGTCTCCAGTTAGCTGGTAGGGTTTTTGTCCATGAAGTTGTTTTTCACAACACATTAATCATACGGATGACCAAGTATGATGTTATTTTCATTATAACCCATGACATTTGCACCATTTTGAATATTGCACATGTATTTTTCCCCGTACATTATATTTTTATGTCTGCCTGCACGTTTGTAATTGAAACCTCTAGATTGTATTGCTAATCTCTTGAATGTACTTCCCTAAAGCAATCTTTCTTCAAAGACTCATGGTGTATTTTTTCTTCCATCATTGGTATCATTGATTCGACTTATATACATATTTTCATATACGTAGCTTACGTAAATGCAGCTGAGAAATTCTAATTTACACCCTGAGATCTAACAGTTTTTCTCAACTTCTAATAATGGTTGTAACACAGACCCCAAGCGTGTAGCACATTTTTGAACCAATATCAAAAGGGCAATTAGCGATACTTAACAATGACGCAGGACCTTAAAACATGAAACTGTTTGACAATAACAGCTCCTTAAGTCATGCTTCTTGTGTGGAGAATAGATTTAGTGGAACTTTGAGCATATGGTTGATTTAATAACGATTATGATCACAGGTGTATTCCACAATGTGTAGGGTTGACCAATAATCCGCACAAAAGGCACCGCTCGAAAATATAGCTAAAGACAACAACACTGACACAATGTATTGTTCTCATGAGAATTACCCTTCTTGAAACATGTGTTATTGTATGCAACAAACTCGCTCTATCATTGAAAATCCAAGTTTTGTACATATATACTGAACATCATTGAGAACGCACCACTTATAAAAGTTCAGATTATTAAAAGCACTTGTAAGGAATTGATATTTTTAGTGGATAAAAACAGATGGACGACTGACAAAAACAACAACACAGAAAAGACGCTTATTCATTGAAACGTTCCACAGTCAGAAAGGATGAAACACACGTGGGGTCAAGTCGAAAAGTCAATATCGCGTGTGACCGCCATTTGCATTGACACATGCAGTTCAACGTCTCCTCATTGAGTCAATAAGCGTTCGAATAGAGTTATTGAGGATGGTATTCCACTTCTGCAGTAGTGCAGCCTCAAGTGCCCGGACGTTTCGCATCTGTTGTCGCCGCGAAAGACTTTGACCAATTTCGTCCCACAAGTGTTCCATGGGGGATACATCTGGCGACTGTGCTGGCCAATGAATAACCTGGATATGTTGCTGGGCCAGATACTGCATGGAAAGTCTTGTTGTGTGTGCCCGTGCGTTGTCCTGTTCAAAAGTATGGACATCGTGGTGGTGATTGAAGACAGAAACGATGTGATTCTGAAGAATCTGGTCACGGAAATAAAAGGCATTAACTCTCCCTTGACTGACATGAAGTCACTCCTGTGATTGTAATTTATTCAACGCCAGACCATGACACTCCCACCACCCACCCACTCTGAACCACACACTCATCAGCATAACGTTCACCACGTCTACGCCAAACACGTAATCGGCCGTCAGCATTACGTAGATGAAGACGTGACTCGTCAGTAACTACCACACCATGCCACTGTTGTAACCTTTACTGAAAATACCTGATAGCCCATTGCATACGCTTATGACGGTGTCTGTCAGTCAGAATTGGTCCAACGTAAGGACGTCGAGCATGGAGCCCTTTAGCGTGAAGACGGCGTCGCATGGAGTCAGCGTTGATGACCCCCCACGTCAACCTTGAACTAGTGCAGCAGTCCTGGCAGTCGGCAGTGTTCAATCACTGATATGGACAAGGTCAATATGGCGATCCTGATGGAGCGTCGTAACATGTTGTTGCCAAGGTCATTGAAGGTCACGGTTGCTGTCTGTCTACTGATGTCGTCTATGCAGCCTAACGGTGGTGGAGTGGCCAAGTCCAAGTTGTCGAGCAATATCCCTGCTGCTGGTGCCAACCTGAATCATGCCTAGTGCACGTTCTCTTTCGTAAGGTGATAGCCTCGGCATCTCTGCCCTCGTTTCACAATCATTAGTGAAGCAATGAGAATCGGTTCTCATACATTTGCTTTTAATGTCAGTCAGTATGATTTCAGAATGAAATTCGCGCTTTTTTCATGGCGTGGCTGCATGTTGATGCATTTTGGAATTAAGAGTCATACTGTGGACAGGAATTTGTTTCTAAAGCATTTTTTCAACTGGACATGCCCTTCGACTTCTTTAGTTATATTCATTGATCATTGTCATGCTGAAATCCATCTTGATGAAAATATGGACAATTTTAGACTGGTGCGTTTTCAATGATGTTCAGTATATTATGTACTCGTTGTTCCGTTATCGTAAACACCAAGCTTATAACCAGAGCTCTGAGCACAGTAAACGTTAACTAAGGCCTGTCTATTTGGTAGTGAATGACCGACCTATCCAAAACCAGGTTCTTATTGTTATATGAGTACGAAACTCTCGACCAACGTGTTAGTGATGTGAATGGTTACAAATGGAAACTTGATAAGGTACATCCTGGAAGCTGGAGCGGAGGGGGATGCTAAGTCAAGGAGTGAGGGGTCGGACGACCGGGGCTCCTAACTAACAGCATCGCATTCATGTACTGGCGCACATTCGTACAATGATTAACTCAACATCAGGTTCTTACTCAATCCCTCTCTCCATTACAAGGTGACTTGGACTGGACAGAACAGGGCCAGCGGTGGAACTGCAACTATTGCGAAGAGAACGTTCTGCTGAGTTTGAAACCCGTACCACTTTGCTTGTGTTCACGGTATCTTTTGAAGGTGTTCGAGCCAGATCCGCATTTGTCACATGTCCCGATACAATATTTCTGATTCGTTTAAAGTTAAATCATTCCATGGTCTCATGTCGTACCTTGTGATCAGAGAATTACTGTAAACTACCCATCAGTGATACACCGTTAACTAGTACTTTAAGAGTCTTTATGGATTCTGTTACTCCTAGATATTATGTTCTCTATCTCTTGATTTATTGCCAACAACGATAGCATCCATTCTATCACGAACTAAACGCAATTCTCAATAACGTTTTTTCCATACTTTTCGTAGTCATGATATCAAAGATGAACAAGATGATAAAGAACAAGAAACTCGAGAGAATGAAACATAATCATTTAAAAAAACCCGAAAAACCCGAAAGTAATTACTGAAACGAATATACACTCTTCAAAACACTAAACGCATAGGTGATTTTGAGATTATTGGGCTCATGTGGCTGCGGCAAAAACAATATAAATATACTATTTCTTTCCAAAACGTCATCTTTAGGTGATTGTAAACAGCCAAAACGCGGCACTTTTAACTTCTTCCCTTAATATTCACCAAAACGTCACCAACAAAACATGTACAGCAAAATGCATTTGCAAGGAAGCGGAAAAGCATGCGAATCGATCACTATAAAAAAGCAAACGTTGTGTTCAACTTTGTACTTCGTTTTTTCCTGGAAAAGAGGAAATCATCATACCACGACTGAGCGCCGCAATCGAAGCTGGGGAGTCGCAGTCTGCAGTTGCCCGACATTTCAACGTTCACCAAAGCACCATATCTCGCCTTTGGGATCGTTTAATGCTGACCAATTCCGCCCAGATCAACCGAGAAGCGGCCGTCCAAGAGTTACCACCCAAGCCTAGGACCGCTACATCCGGGTTGCTCACACACTTGTGTCATCGTTTTGCCACAGCCGTGGAGACTGCACAACGCATCTCTGTTTTGAGAAGAATTTCCAACCGAACTGTCAAGAATCAATTATATGTACGTGAAGTGGAGATACGAAAAGAAGGCCAGTTGTCGCCCTTGTTTTGAGAGACTTTCATCGGCGCAGTCGCTTGCGGTGGTGTCGTAGAGTCTGGAAATGAAACCTTAGAAACTGGAGTTGAGTCTGGTTCAGTGATGAATCACGATTTCTTCTTCACAGGCGAGATGGAAAACAGCGTGTTTACCGTCGGTAAAATGAACATTTGGCCCCTGTTTGCATTCAACAGCTCGACTGATTCGGTGGAGGAAGTATGGGGTGCGATATCCAGCACACAGAGAACTGATTTAGTGGTGTTTCAAGGGAATGTGACAGCAAATCGGTACATCAACGAAGTCTTTGCACGACACATGCTTCCGATTATGGGCTGACAGAGTTGTTCCAGCATAACAATACTACTTCACATAAAGCACGCGTCACGGTCCGCTACCTTGCCAATTCTAACGTCAATGTCTTGCCATTGCCTTCCCGATCACCAGATCTAAACCCGATAGAACACCTATGAGATTAACTCGATCGACGTGCAGGTCAAGGTCACAACACGCATCAGACATTTCCACAACTGGCCATCGCATTGCAGGAAAAGAGGGGCAAGAATTCGCAAGAGCGACTTCATCGACTTATCCAGTCTGTACCGAGCAGTAATTGCTGCCAATGGTGGCCATACATACTGACTTTGACGCGAACTTGTGGACCCAAGAAACAGAAATACAACAATAAGGCTGCTGTTGTGTTGGCGAACCCTTTGTCTAAAGACCTGTGATATTTACCATTGAAATGCTCATGCTAATAAAGGTTGTCACCCCCAGCCTATTGTCACCCCAAACCTATTGGCATGGATATAGTTCTTTCAAAAACGTTATCTTTGTAATAATTGCTCTGAAACTAACGCAATAACTCTTCTAACAATGTCTTATACGTTACTGTTTTTTAAGTGTGTACAACAACCAGATATATTAACGGTGTCGTGTATCCCAGATGGAGCAGGGTTTTGTGTTTCAAAAACTGAAACAGTAAGATATGTTTGGTATCGTTAGGAAACTTGGAATGTCGTAGTTAGGGAAGTTTCGATGACATCCGTGCTATTTTGGAAACCGCACTACTACGTATAAAGGGGACAATCTTCACTGTTAGTAGATAGTATATCATTATTGAGACAGCATGTGCTGCACCAGACACTGCTCCACCAAGCCATGTAAAAACAAAGTATAACGGGAAATCATATGATGCCATCTCTTGTTTCATGACGTTATCGGGCCGCCATACACCTGCCTCTTTTCATAATGCCATGGGTTGATGACCGAGATATCATACATTATTTTATGATAAATATCGTTTCCAAATTCAACTATGCCAACTTTGCCTTCCGTTGAAGGGCGGCCACTTAATATAAAAACCACTATTAGCACACTTGTCCGGAAAATACCTTTTTCATTTACTTTAAGGTTTCTTAAATATATACAACGCTCATCGCCGATAGGAAGTCTAGGTATCACATGCTATCATTAGTTCACTTTTTCAACTGGAACAGTGACATTAACCCTGCATACGAATTCATATCATACGATCGTTTTCCATGAATTGTACACATGCAGGCGCCATGAAGGGATCTTGTGTTGTGAACAAAAAAGTTTCTTTTTCGGTTTGTAACATGAATTTCTATCTTACCAATTTGAAACGTGGCATTCCGCTAACGTGGTAACTTGGTCATTTTTATTGGTTCAACTTCAGGTCCAATGAAAGTTATCATTCCTATGTTGGTCTCAAGCATAAAAAACCCCATCCATAATGATTGGAGTATGTACTTTTCGAGTACTTTATTGCATTTACAAATATTACCAATTGAAAGTTTGGAACTTCAAATGTTTAGATTGCGTAGAATTATCAAAAATGTGCAAGTACGTGAATGACAAACTGTGGAAACCCCAAAGATTGTGACTGTATTGTCTTTCTGCCTCAGACCTTTCAGATATCAAGAAGAAGAGTGAGTGAGTCTAACTTAATCTTGCACCAGCTATCTGTCAGCTATAACTCGACTAAACTTACACATATACACCCTCTAATATAAACACTAAGTCACACAGAAATCTATGTTTTTACATATTAACATTTTGTCAATATTCTTACCAGATCTGGTAAGCCAACCTGCCGATTGTGGTCAAACAATTGTTAAGGAAGGAATGCACTTTCTTGAGGTCAGCTATGTTACCACAGCAACAATTCCACGAGAACATCCGTGGCTATCAGGCTGCATAATCGTGTACTGAAAACAACTTCGCTGCTTACCTTGTACATCAGATCACCGAGGATACACAGTTGGAGGTGACTGGAACGTTGATTGAAGATTCTCAGATTGTCATCTACGACAATCATCGCTATGATATAGTGATCAAACATTAAGAACACCAGACCACAGTGCATAACGGTATCAACTGCCGTTCACACATTTTATATAACAGATCAGTATGTATTGCCGTACCCATAGAAACAAACAAATCTATCAAGTAATCGATGGACACAAAAAATGACATGGTTGTAAAGTGTTGAAACAAATAAATTTGATCTGTTAATTTTGAATTCGAAGTAGTGTGTACAAGTGCAGACTGAAAAACAGTTTTCACAGTACTGTACAAAAAGGTATCTTCAGCATTCCAATAGTTAACTTTTCTTTGCATGTCTTGACGAAAGCCGTTGAGTCGACAGCATAGAACTGATGACAATATGTGGATCAAGGAAGATAGACACGCTTGGTTTCATTTCAGGTTTCATAGTCAGGTCCAAGAACGGGTCTTTGTAAAACGCAGTCTGGCAGCAACGAACATTCAGAGGATGAATCACCAACTGCAGCTGATTGTGTGCGACTGACATGTATGAAGCCAACCATTTAAAACTAGTGCTAGCTAGGCTAATATTGAGATTCCAACAGATGGAGGAGTTTGCCAGGATCGATAGTGTCGAAACTTTAAATATATCAAGGAGCAGTTGAGCTTCATGTCAAACACAGCGGTCTGCTTACACTTGAAAAATGGTTTACTCCGCAATTTAAAGCAGTATCGGTGCTGTGAGTAGATCTGTTTGCTGATGGGTACCTTTAGAGTAAATCTCGCACTGCCGTTAATACACCTCCTTCCCAAGGATCCTTAGAATATTAGAATAAAATGGAGCTCTGTGATGTATTTACACCTAGGGAGCCAATGGTCGCTTAACTGAGAGTGGCCTTACTGTTACAATTCCTTCATCAGGAACAACACCCGAAGAAGGAGTGATTTATACTGACACAAACATGGTGAAATATGCCATTACATAATGTCATACCACGACACTGCAAGGACGAAAGAGTTCGTGTGATTTGGTGATAGGGGTTAACGCCGATAAAGTTGTGCAGTGCCTCATAGTATATTATCAGCTTAGTTAAGGAGAAAGTTGTACCTGATGCAGGTCTCGGTTTACATGCACGCAGAGATGATGCACAGAGTTGCATTTTTACAACATTTCTACGAAATTACGGCATCATAATCCAGGAAATCTGAAAGTCGAAACAACAGTCATGCGATACGCCAAGTGAATACCGAGACACTTTCCGTTTGAAACTGTACTCTAGCGAGCGTGGTTTCATCAATAATCGTAAGGTACATGTATGGTAGCTTGATAACATTCATCAGAATGAATCGCGCGGTTCGGTTATCTCCTGTTTGTATGATAATTAAATATAGAATTGTCATTATCATATGAATTTAACACAGTCATTTAAGAGTTCATACAAGTTCATACCGTACCCACCAAAGTACATTGCAGCAAGTATTAAGTTAGTATTAGGTCATGGAACACACAAAAAAGGTGCAATATCGCAAAACAATCATCATGAGATATGTAACTAAGTAATAAGATATCTTTAAGTATTGCTAATATTGTGAGCTTGGGGGTAATATAGAAACCTTAATAAACTATTGTTTTAAACATGACACTGAAATGGTCGCACCGATCAGTAACATAATCCAGTAACTACCATAACGCATGGCATCTGTTCGACATATCCAATTACTTACTATCAATTCAATACTGCATACTTATCGTAATAATTATCGTAACATGCTGGCATGAATTATGCTGGGAATGGTAACGGATATTGGAACCAAATACCTCTCTGAGGTCTGCTATTTTATCTGAAATCACTTGTCGTACATGACCATGGATTTGAAACGCAGACAATTAACTATGGTTTACTTTATGAGCACGATATATCGATAGATATTGATTGTAACATTACATTCCCGAGGAATGACCGCCCTGATGTTTGTATGTATGTTGGGACAGAAGACGCACACAAGTGTTACAATTGACTGATACGTCATGCTATGAAACAGAACATCTGAGTGACGATGTTTTTATGAATGTCAGAACAATACAGTTCCATACCGCGGCAACAACCGTAGCAGGCGTCAGTTTGTGCGTACGTTTTACTAATCATGTGCAGCAAATTATTTCACATCACGTCCATAATATTATGTCAATGTTCTTGTTTATAATTTAGCCATTTAAACGTATCTAATGGCACGTTCGGGTGCACGTGTCACCAATAATGAAACGTTCATTCGCTATTAATACCAAAACATTGATGATACGACTAGCTGTTTGGAAAATGTGACAATATTACGGGACGCTACATTGATTTTGAAAAAGTAATGTAAAAAAATGTGCAGGCATTTTTGTCGTTCATCAACCAATGTGTTTTGACGGAAATGATGCGTATGTACAAATAAATAGATTGGCAGTTGGTTAAAAAATTAACAAAATCAAAACTGAGGATGTAGAGTTAATGCACAATAAGATCTTTTGACATAACAATATTATGTGCAAAGCACATCTAAATTATCAGTGGCAGTAATTCACAATAGGAAATGTCATGTATCGGTGTGCTTTGACGTTTGTCCTTGTCATTACTCATACAAAAGCTCATGCAAGGTCTTTAACCATGAACTATATAAGACATACGTTGCCTGCAGTTATATCAATTGATTTGCTGAAACAGGAAGTCAAAAAGTCAGCCCCTGACACAGAAACAAGTGTTTGCTACACATGTAGTTGGTGGAAAGCGTGTCCTTGAGACTGAATGTAAAGTTACTAACATCTGATGTTTTGGACAGTGAGGCACGGTAGTGCAGGAAAACTCCCGACCAAGGCGTCTGACACTGGGGCTGAAACAGCTTTTTCGTCTCAGAATGGCTAGCATATTACTTAGAGACAGTTCACGTTTGACACATTGAGAAGTATAATGATGTATATTAACGCCTTTTCGGATGTTCACATCCGTCAGGCGGAACACGAACAGTTAGAGGTGACAGTGTTATGGCATTTGGTATCTGCCTCCGTCACTCATTCTTGTTACCTTATATCTATATATGGATCAGATGCTCAGATCACTAACAGAACCACAAGATAGAAAGATAGTATTTTGTCTGGTGATCATGGGTGCACACTATTTATGCCACGATAACGTGGAATTGAGAGCGTATTACACTGATAATGCAACAGATAGAAAATCACTGCGATTGAAGTGCAATGAGTGAATCCAGCTCTGGACGTGACACAGATAAAATGACCAAACTGGCACATATAATAGTAACAGTTTATGGCCGATCAAGCCCTAGAGATACCAGTGACATTAGTGAGGCGACGCCCTGTTGTTTGTTTGACATGGTAAGTTCCCACATGTCACCTGTTCATAGTGCCAACTCATTTTTGTGTGTTTTCAAGACAAAATATCAAGAGCGATATGCCAGATTTCACTGTGGCCGATATCAAACGTTCTCCCTGACTGCGACCCTATTGTATTTTGAAAAGCATATAGATCATGTCAGACAAAGTTCATATGTGCTGATATTGCAACAACGGCGAATACAAATGCTGCAGACTACATCGTCAGATGATCCCAAATAGTCACTCTCCCTAAATTGTAATGAATCATGAAATCTGAATGTGTACACTTATCACTTGGACATAGCAGTTTGCAGGTAATAGTGACAATGTCATGGGCAGCCGGCCACGTTAACAGAGGCTGCAAGAGGACAGACTTGCGCACATCAGCACTGGCAGAAACCTGCAGTAGGCCTGGTCGAGTGAGAGAATCTTTGACAGCCATGGCAAACCTCCTCGAAGATTGTTGGATCAGCTCACGTTTG
This sequence comes from Haliotis rubra, assembly GCF_003918875.1. Lineage (NCBI taxonomy): Eukaryota > Metazoa > Mollusca > Gastropoda > Lepetellida > Haliotidae > Haliotis > Haliotis rubra. Next base: position 3,721,585 of record NW_025766780.1, on the reverse strand, counting down.
TTAAACGATCTTCAATAGGAAATTTGTGAACGTCGTGAGTTGGTGTTGGTGATGGCCTACTGTAAAGCTGAGCATCAACATTAAATGAACATTCTAGGTAGCTTACCGTCTAGAACTACTGAATGAGAATATGTGTACTGGCTGTGCTGTCATTGTTTGTATCAACTGTATATGAGAAATGGAAGATTTATGATATTTCAAATGGACCTTTATGACTACTTAAGTCTTTTGAGCGGGTTGTGTCTTGGGTAGTCTTATTTCAGAGATCACTAGTTGCATGTCAAAACCACCACAACACGACATTTTGCAGCCAAGCAGCATCTCCTGATGGGAACATGAACATTATCATTCTTATGGACATGACGTAAAATAAAATGTATATATAAATGATCATACACAGACTGTATTATTTACACTTCAAATAATTCGTTCAATGAGATAGTTATTGGCTTGGATCCACTTTTGTGTAATGTATTGTGTTTTATCTGAAGCAAACGTTCGTATCCACATACCTGTTACAAACCTAACAATCATAAAACAGTACTAAATATTCGTATAACGACCCAGTGTCAAAGGCGTCACGATGTCGTTTGTAAAGGATTGCACTGTCGCCCTAAAAGGTCATTTTACTGGAAATAATTAACTTTTTTATGATATCGGCAAAAGATAGTCACTTGTCAATAATCAGTCTCCGTACATAATCGTGAGATATTAATAGCATTTCAAAGATATGGGATATTTTCTGTCAACAAACACGAAATTAATACATGTACTTTACACTTACAGGAGGAGTTTTACAGGAGGCTCAGTTTGTCGGGGAAGCGCACGTTTACACCTTCTGTTGTCTTTTTATCAATGGCATAAACAGGCATGTATTGCTTACATGACCTGGATCTGGCTGTGCACTATATCATCATCACCACCACCACCACCACCATCATCATCATCATCATCATCATCATCATCATCATCATCATCATCATCATCATCATCATCATCATCATCATCATCATAATAGACGATGTGTACATACAATTTTGTACAGATTTCATACTGACCGAAATAGTCACCACTTTGGGAGGGGTTTCTAAAGTATTGTCAGTGACCGTTACTGTACGTGTAGCGTTACTCGGTGTGATTATTTCTGACACGAGCACTCCAGTGCAGATGCAGCATAACATAAGATGCATCAATAATGTGCTCAATATATAAATTCTAAGCATTTGTTCGTTGGGTCATGTCAGGATCTAATGATAGACAGGAAGTCACCTGGGATCAGATGTGCTGCCTTGTCGAACCAACCAAGCACCTACCACAGAATATGTCAACTCCCCATACTGGGACCCTCTGCTTTACTCAGAGTGTGAGAAGGGCTGTGCTACTGGAAGCCAATGTAGGAACTCTCCCAACCAATGTCCGTCAAGAGGTACAAAACCTGAGGCACCAAGAACAAATTAATGGGGAGTCGGATAACTTGGTACTTCACACACGCGTGCCATTACGTAAGTGAATGTCATGTTTTTACTGAGTGTTGTGTCAATCATATTTCTTCTCAAAAGTGACAGAAAAATAAGTCAGTTTCATAAGTTTCATGAAAAAGTGACAGATCAGGTTTGTTGTCGTTGATACGTCTGAGGATGTATTCAGGCCTATCCCAAAGATGTTAAATTGTCAGTTTCCAGGACGCCTCCTACATATTCTGGGTCGTACCACGGATGAACCTGTGAAACCCCTTTGAGAACGTCCCCTTCATTCTGTGCTGATTTCATACGGAACTACGCTTGGTTGGTAGTTATTTCTGTACTGCCCAGCAGTACTGAATCATTTGACGAAAGACAAGACGATGAATATTTACTAACTAGACAACCTGCGGCATAACATTTTCAATTATTTTTGTCAGGACAGTGTTCTACGTTGTGCAACAATGTTTCACCAGTCAGAGTCAGTGAGGCACAGTGGTGTGGTTTGTGTACTTCAACCTGATGCAGAGAACAGTGCGGAAAGATCTAGACTTTTTCTTGGGGTTTTGTATCATAGTGTCTCTCAGTTTGTACTGTCACTCGATTTTGTACTGTCATCGTGACACCTTGTATCTATTTGTATTTAGGCGATTTATGAATACAACTGGTAATTACGTCAAATTTCTTTCCTGTGTGTCGGTTTCACATCTAGTACGCTTACGGATTGATTCCCGGTTGCCTTTTTTGTTTGAACGTGGGATACATACCAAAAGAAAGTGTGCGCCACCAACCACGGTAGAATATCAAATAACTTCACACCATATTAGAATGATGAGTAGTAATGAATCAATTCTAATGGGCGCCGGTATTTGATAAAGTCGACATGTCGTAAAATTACCTGTGGCATATTTACCTTGTTATCGAGGTTCAGGAACCCGCGGGAGTCAATTATTTCAATGTTTATCACCACATTGTAAGCCACATGTATGTTCCCTGTCTTGTTAAAACCAGGGAGCTGATAATGATGGATAATTAGGTGAATGAGGTTTAGTGCATGATCCAATATATTGTATGTAGTGACCTCTCCTAGTGTGACCTCTTACACATATCCATAATGCACCACGTGTGATCTTTTAGGGCATATTGTGCGTGAGTGCGTGCGCGTGCATTTGTAAGTGCGTGTTTGTGTGCGTGTGTGTGTAGACTAGTCTAGTGCTATGTTGTGAAAGAGTTCCGGAAGGAACTAAATGCTACTTCAACCTTATGGGCCCTTACTCTACTCGGGAAGCTGGAGAATTTCCTGGGGTCTTTCACTTAAGTGTAATTGGGGAGCTAACTCATACCTCTTATCTCACGCATTACATCTCAAGGTACAAGAACACCATCATTTGAGTAGAGACCATTCTTACCCGGGATACTGCTATTCTCAGTCTATTTGGTACTGTCACTGTGTTACCTTGGTAGTGTTTGACTTTAATTTGTAACCTTTGTTAATTTTAGAATGCAATCGTGAATTGTACAATATTGGATTGTTTTATCCTTTGTGCATGTGTGTTCGGTACATAAACTATATATACTGAAAGGCAAAAGAAACGTCGTAATATTAGAAATGACATTTGAGTATCAATGGAGTATTTGAACCTATTTCTTTGAATATACACCAGAAGTCAAGTTTGAAGAAACATGAATCGTGGTCGTATAGCCTGCATTGACCAATAAAGTATTGTTTGAGATTGAAGTTAGAAATGTTTGTGTTTTTTGGAGAGGGAAAACACAACATTGAAATCGAGATGCACGTGCATCATAAATGCATTCAGGCATAAATTGCCGGCTTGAATGGCAATCGTTCACTTGTTTTCTGAACACAGCAGCTATGACTAGGTTAACGAGAGATCAACCACAACAAGCTATTGGACGTCTGCACGCTGGTCAACATGCTCGAGTCATTGCTAATGACTTCAGTTGCAGCGTACGAACGATAGAACGTCTTCGAGTGCAATAACAACGCCACCAGCAGCACTGATGACCGTCCACGTAGTGGTCAACCCCGTGTAACAACACGTCGCCAGGACCGTCATATCGTCCATCAACACGTACAAGACCTATTCGCAAGGGCCAGAGAAACATCTTGGGTGACCATAGGAAACCACTAGCGACCAGTCAGTGACCTACCATTCGGAGACGTCTCCAAGCCAGGAACCTGTTTTGTCGATGTCCTGCCAGGAGACCCATATTCACCCAACGTCACCGCCGGGAACATATCCAAGTGGACACAACAGCGGCAAAACTGTCGTGGGGGACAATGGAGAGGGGTTATCTTCTCTGATGAAAGTCGGTACTGCATTTCAGTGGCGTATTATTTTTACAAAATAGGTTCAAATGTTCCATTGATACTTAAATGTCATTTCCAATATTACGACATTTCTTTTGCCTTTCAGTATATATAAATAATCCACATGCCAGTCTTCCAAGTACGTCATGCATGGCAACCATCATATCAGCTCTGTAACACTTGCCATTTGATGATCGTCTTCGTTTACTGATCAGACAAAACCCCTTGAGAACTTCAGTTGCAAACCACTCAACAGGCTCACGATCTAGGCCGCGCAATATACATGCTGGCATTGTTTTCACTGTGGCGAGAGGTATCCTATATTCATTGAGACAGGCTTTATCTTAACCCTCGATGTCTAAAGTACACACCCTAGAAACAAATGCTAGTTCCAAAACGTTTGAATGAGTTAACTGCCTGGCAATTACCACGTCTCGGAAATGATAACTCTCTTATATCGGTTTAATTGCAGGGGAGTGTTCACAATGTGGCGCCGAAAAGACTTGTATCGGAAGTTGGAGTGCTGATTGACTTCCTTTCTGCCATAGAGTTTATAAAGAAACATTCTACAGTTGAAGAAGTTTATATGATCTATGGATATATTCGATCTCGCAATGTATGCTCGACGGAAGGATATAAGGTCTAAGAAACCCCCATAAACCCCCATGAATGACACGTCTTGTTACTTAATATGGCATGGCGGATGTGCTGCCTTCTTCAGCCGTGCTGAAAGATGTGCAACCGGGAATGAGAGGGTTCATCAGACTGAATGGTCGTATGTAGTTTCAGAATACCTAAAGCTGTATATAGAAGTTCTGACTTTCGACGTCGAAAATGTACAGATAGATCGTTAAAATCTTTAACATATCATGATTAAATGCAATGGTAACATGTGTAAAGAAGGTTCCATCTAAAGCTGGAGATCCCACGTATATCGGATGATAACACAGTTGACTTACTCCTCGCGACATTAGATAAATAAAAAACGGTAATCAAACCGCACAACATGTATACACGAACCAATGAACTTATATCCGCAAATAATATGTTTGGCAGTTATTTATGCCGAAGGGTGTTCTTGGTTCATGATAAATCATTTTTCCTGTCTGCGTTGTGATCAATAATACAGCACGTTTTTCCTTTGAAGCTTGGAAAGAAGCCGTTTCCCTATATGCATTTCCTTTGTCTCGCATTTGATAAGTGTTCATATGCCACATCTTGAGTGATTGCAGCCATGTTCTATGTTATGGAGAAATCGCAGGTAATTCTCGGACCTTATTTGCATCTGGCATTAGGATTCATAGATACATATATACAGCTTTATTTATACTATTCTAGAGCATATACGCGGTCTTGATTAATGTATTCACACAAACCAAATTGTTGAAACAGTCTCTTTTACAATCAATTGGGGAAGTATGTTTTTTTCAGCGAGTAGAAATTAAAATGTAAGTGGACATTTATTATTTCTTTAGTTGAAAATGATTTGTGTTGACGGGTTATAATTTATAATGTGGTGTAATAGATTATCTCTCTATAAAATCCAAAAGGTTTTCCTTGGATATAACTATTAACGTTGCATTTCATACGATGTCCACGTTTTAAGATCGTGTGGAATCGCCTTCACAAATCATTCAGAGTATATAATAATAATGTTTATTCGGAATTGTAGCCCATCCAGCCCATATTTCACATGGTATATATACATATAGTCACAAAGTCATTACATTAGCAAACACACTGTGATACATGTATAACAGATCACAATCAGATACATAAAAAATTCTAGTATCTTAATTTTTTCTCTTTTTTGTCAAGTATCGTATCAAATCAAACCCATTCGCTCGTAATGGCAGTGTATGAAATAAGGCCCGTCCGACCGCCCGAGACGGGCTAGATTTCTGTCGGACGGTCTAATTTTACAGCTAGCTAGACCGATGGACGGGTGAATTTTTTTTATTCAGATAACGTGTCCAATGGCACTCTCTATTTAAGAAGGACTGGTTAAATCTCTTCTGGGCTGGTAAGTTTTGAAGTTACCAGCCCAAATGTCTGGCTGGGTTTTTGGCTTATTTCATACACTGGTAATGGGCTAGCTGTTTATGAATTACAATCAGGCCTTGATAAGGTCTGTATAATACACATTGTATATTATCAAACTGTCTCGTTATTGGTAATTTCGAATGCATTATAGGGTCCTGAATCGTGTGTATTAAATGTATAACGGACACCACATTGACATCGATGGTAACGCTCCCCAACATATGGATGTTTTTGTGCCTGCATTTATTCTAGCATATTTCGACATATTGTTCCTCTGTCTGATTATCACATGTAGGTTTTACTTCTCTTTACATTGCCGGGTCACCAAATATTTGAGACCTCACCAAATATAAGATGCGCTCTTTGAAAAAATCTTTTAACTTGATATGGAATGGATCTGAATATATGTTTGATAGAATGAATTATTTTATCGCTGTGTTTTTCACCAAAGGAGTTAAGCAGCTTGGTGAACGTATATACGAGTAATTTGTTCAAAATACATAAGAAACTTCGAGATCAGTATTGAAGTTAATTCCAGGTATATCCAACAGATTTAGTTTTTGATCAACGTTGCATGCTCAGCGAAGACTTTAACGCACATTTTTATCCTTCCACAGAAAAAACAACAACTGAAGAACATGTAGCAATGCATATCGGCATCGCGCTTGAAGAGGAATCCATATCGGCGAATCCTGGTGTAACTATTGAAAACGACAAGACTTCGACATACCAGTGCAGGTGCGAACACCACAGGATCATAGCTCCAAGTATCCTTGTGAATAACTCACAATGTCACTTCAGTTTATGCTTGACATTTTTAGAGTTTTGATATATACTTCTAAACTCAAACGGAGTTTGCAAACAATTCTTTTTGAGGCATTCAAATCCACTTCAAAATGCGGATAAATCATGCTTTCTTTTGTAATGCCCACTTGTCAACTTCAAACCATCTTAATGTCTTGGGGCTAATTTTAAGAAATTTAATTTCGAACATATACGAAGATAAGTTGAATGTATGCATAGTTTTAAGTATATATTCAGTTGTATGTCTACACTCCTGTACAAATGTATACAGTATGTACTTGGTTACACAACATTTGTCACGACATGGTTACCTCATCTTACCTTAAAGATAATCCGATTATTCAACATAGTTCAAGAATTAAAATTCTTAAAGGCATTAACTGTTTTCGATTTTAATTTAAAATTCATGTAAGCATCTGGTGAATCTGAACACAGGGAAATAGTTTGGAGATGGAGTGAAGCATGAACTAGTTGACACCAACTAAATACATTTACATGTTTTCGATTATAATACACATGTCCTGTCGGCACCCTTTTGAGGATTTCTGGTTAGACGACTCCACTTATTCCAGTGACTTGTTTGATGGTGTTTCAGTGTACATACAAGGTATCGTTATATACAATATCAACTATTGGATAACAGACAATCACACAGCTTGAACATAGCAACATAATCAAGAATAAACACATGCACTCACACTCGCACACACAGTTTATATATATTTTCCAAATTACGAATAATGTCAACATACAGAAGACACAGTGGCTTTGCAGACATTCCTTTATCAAACAAAGGAAATAAGTTCATTAATGTGTTATTATTTGCAGACTCCGAAATTAATCATAGTCATATTTGTCAGATTCTTCTGCACCAAAGAACTATTTTAAGGAATTTAATAAGACTTGCCGTGTATCCTTGGTCGCTTTGCTGTCGGGCAGCAAGTATATGATATAAACGAAGGTATCTACGTAGGAGACTGGTAATGGGAAACACAAGCAAATACATGACAAAAATGTCTGCTCAGGGCAAAACATGAATTAATCGGAATCATGAGCAGTGATTGAGGAGTTTGTCCTCCTTTGTGGTAGGCTATCTCCATGTAGTCTGTTCAAGCTGTGTGTACGCACGTAGTTCGGTTGTTATGAATGATGACTGCCCGGCGCCATGTGATCTGCTTGTAAATAGTTTGTGAAGAGTCCTAGGGTTTAAAGGTACGTCCATGGAAATATGTACATTTTCAAGTTTTTCTAAGTGTTTCTTTTGGCATACCTTGAAAAATGTTGTCTTTTTGTAAAACGCATCAAACGTATAGTTTATAATACATTGGGTTCTAGTGTTCGTATGAGACGTTTTGCTATATCAATGAGAAGGAAAATCTGTGCACGGATACATTTGATTCAGAGATCGGCGTTGTGATCGGTATGGAACAAAAGGCACAAACTTACACCACCGTTGTTGTCGTGGATATACTGGGACGATAACTGTGACTGAACATCGTCATCCACATGTAGTCAACAAAGGTCCAGCTGATCACAGACACTGCATACGGTGACAGTTCTCCAGATTATTTAAACTGTCACGCGATACCTTTAGTTGGTAGTCAGTAAATAATTTGTAAAACGTACGAATGGATACAGCAAGGTTAACAGTGTACGATGCACATTGTAATGTAGATATTTATAAATTACCCACCCGTATATTCACTACTTTGATGCTAGGTATGACCGACCACCGCATGTACATTTGGCCTGTTAGCATGCCCATGTAGTCTGCTAGGTCGCACACTTAGCTTGACTGAACATGTTGCACACCAGTTCTCATATTTCGCTGCCATGTACGTGTAGCATGTTATGTCTGACTGTTCACCTACATTTTACATGTAGCCTGTTATGTCTGACTGAGTTTGGACAAGACACCTTGGTTTTGTGTTGCATGATATCGGTCATTATAACCCAGTACTCTTAATGCTGACAACACAACTTTTTCTACCACGACATCCAGGTGTTACCTTTCTATTCTATTATGTGGATACCCTCGCTCCATTTGCTACGTTGATTTCGTTTTTGGAAAATGAATCGCTTTCTCATTTTCCCTATTAGATAAAACTGACTGACTGACTGACTGAGTTTGGTTTTACGCCGCTTTTAGCAATATTCCAGCAACATCACGGCGGGGGACACCAGAAATGGGCTTCACACATTGTACCCTTGTGGGGATTCGAACCCGGGTCTTCGGCGTGATATTAGATAAGAGTCTAAGAAGGCATCATAACAGGATCAATAAATTATGTGGACCCATTATTCTCAGAACAACGTTTGCGACCATGACAGTAATGTGATTGCAACCTAGTCCCGGTAACAATGGTCACAGGTCACAAAAATACGTTGTGAATGCAGCATAAAGGGTTCGGGTGATCACAGCCACAGTCGGAGAGAATGTGTCTCCCCAACTGTGCAACCCCCTGTATTACCCAGAGTATCAGAAGGGTTGGGTTCCGGGCAGCAAACACGGGTACTCTCACAATGTGAGTCAAGAGATTGCTTATGAATTATGGTTGCCTTGATGTCACGGAACGTAAGCATGTTAGTGAATGGCTCAGTATTCCTCATTTGCCAACGTCACGACTGTGTTCGTTGAATTTTTGCAAAAAGAGTAACTTGGATTCGATAAAGGTCTTTATCTTGGGACATGTTTCCCTGGACAATCACACCAATCATTTCCAGTTTCCCCCATACATGAACATAACGGTAGGAAAGGAAAGAATAGGACAGGCTCATGACCAGTGGGAGCAATTCCGTATCCGTTAGTCTTCCGGGGTACAGTAAATGAATCAGCACACGTATCCATTTCCATGATATATCAGTTTAAAGTCAGTTGCTATTGTTTTTATTATGCTGCTAATCTTTCCTAAACTAAGTGTCGATATCTATATTTGTCGAGTCACATTCAAATAAAACAATACAATAAAATTCTGACATTTACTACAACACAAAGATTCTGCTGTGTCTTCAGTTCCCAGTTTATATAAATCTATGTAACTGGCACATTTATGTCTTGGATTAGTATATTCAACATAATGGGTTCTCTTAATGTGCAAAAATGTCAGATGGATGTTAGACTTAATAGGCTGTTAAAATGGTGTGTTAAATAACACGTACTTTCAGTTAGCGGTATATCGTTACACGAATTGAAAGAATAAAAGAACAGTAATGATAAAAATATTTTCAGAATGTGTATGTGGATTTGTGCTCTGGTTTAGATGATTTATTATATCTATGTTTATATCATGCCTGTATATGGCAGTAATGCTTGTAGTGTAACTTGCTATTTGCATTGTTGTTATAACATGACTTTTATACAATGGACACACCCATCTAACATACTCATGTCAACGACGTACTTTATGAAACTTGTGGGTATCAATAGTTCCAATAGTTTTTATATCAAGTTTGCATTTGCAAAATCAGCCAGATTGTCCGCAAGAGAACAACAAATGAAGTACAAAAGTTTCCTCATAAACCCTACAACGTGTTTGTTATTGTCCAGTACCAGCTGACATGGGAGACTCCACTGGTACATGTTGTGTGATATTGCCTTCAGGAGACATTGGGTGAGGTTCATACCCGATTCTCTACCTTCTGACAAATAGCCCATTTTTACATTGTATTGTCCAAAAATAGTTTCTACTTTTAAAGGTATTTGCTAGCTAGTTTAAAATCATTTTGTGATAATCTAGTACTTTTACTGTCCTTCGTTGAAAGGGTTTTATAACTTATATATGTATGTATTCTGCATTTAGAACTAGTTTTAGTCACGATTTGGCTGAAATCACCACACAAAATGACTGTATTACCCAAATTTACTAACGTCAGGAAATACTCGTTTCATCCGGCGGCCATATGAACAACGTTTGAAATCTACGTATCATCTGGCCGTCAGATTTACACACGTTTAAAAGGGTGTTAAAATAAACGAACATTCGACTCTGCATTTACATGTATTTCACAGGTGTGTAAATCTGGCCATTGTTTCCATGTGTTTCCTAACATGTGTAACATATGTAAATGCTGTGATTGTAGGACATGCATTTCAATACCCTTGAAATCTCGTATGACCAGGGTTAGGTTTGTCATATATTTTGTACATGCGTAAATGGTTGGAAATGAGTAAGTATAGTGTTACAAGATTAGCACTACTTTAACATGTATTTCAATGGTGCTGTAATGTAACTGTCACATAGGGTTCGTTAGCGCGTCCGACCACGCCATACTGAGATAATTAGTAACACATGGTGAAGTGATACCCATGACTGAGCACCACTAATAACGTACGTGTCTTTCTTGACATACACATGGTGTCTGTTTAACGGTTCAAATATCGGGTCTATGGGCCAGAGCGATATGTATGTTAGGGAGTGTGTGTGTGTGTGCGAGGGAGAGGGTGTGGCATGGGGTAGGCCTAGGGTGTGGTGGTGGCGGTGGTCGGTGTTGGGGTACTGATAAGTCTTTCTGACCAATAGGTAATATCATTTATACTTTTTTGTAATGGAAATTACATAACAGTTTAAATAACTGACCTTAGGTACACTTCTTATATATGCTATACTAGGAGACACTGCTAATTACAATAAAACACAGATCTAGACGAATGTGTTCACACAGACATGAACCGGTAGGTCCCTAATTTTAGTGTTCACTTGTATGAGTTATCCGACTGATCATAACTGAACAAATTTCATTATCTATACTTTCATAAAAGATGATTACAATGTATTAATGATTCCCGGTGTAAATTACTTTTGTAAATGTGTGAACATGCACATACTTGGTGTGACCTCTTTTTGATTATGAATACAGGTATTATTCCATACTGACGTTTTCTCAAATTTCAGTTACCCGACGGAATATACTGTAGACATATTTTGTTTCCACCTCTTGGGTAGACTAAAGAAAATTGTAGTGATTGCAATTAGCTCATAATTTTCATATTAGACCTATTTTGTTTCCATCTGTTGGGCAGACTATAGGAAATTGTAGTGATTGCAAATAGCTCATAGCAGTTTCGATAATTGTTGAAAGCTTACTGGGGCGGTGGGGTAGCCTAGTGGTTAAAGCGTTGGCTCGTCACGCCGAAGGCCCGGGTTCGATTCCCCACATGGGCACAATGTGTTAAGCCCATTTCTGGTGTCCCCCGCCGTGATATTGCTGGAATATTGCTAAAAGCGGCGTAAAACTAAACTCAGTCAGTCAGTTGAAAGCTTACTACCTGACACATTATGTTGCTCATGCAAAGTATTAGTACGCTGATATTATCCTTCAAAAACATCATATGTACAACAATCACTTATCATTATGGCATTACAAAAAGGCCATATTTCCAGACAGCATAACATCACCTTTGGCTGGAGTTCCAAATAATTTGACACCGAAAGCCTGTCAGTTAACCCAAAGGAAATAACCCTTGTGTTTTAAAGTGATAGGCAGAATGAAGTGTAGGTTGCCATGCATTTTATAGTCTGTCTCACAGTCCCTGAACCACATTATTTTCCTTACTGTTTAGTCTGTCTCACAGTCCCTGAACCACATTATTTCCCCTACTGCCAAGCCCTCTGTGCAATGCTAAAGCCTTAAATGAAGCAAGTCTAGATCTCCTCAGGTCCAGGGTCTGTTAACATCTGCAAGAACCCTAACTCACTTTAGGGGTCGGGTTACAAAGTAAACATATCTATAGCTAACTGCAGCCATGGCTAGCCGGATTGAATCTCGTGTCTCCCTGGGGCTCAATTTAAATGGGCTTGTTTGTTACTATCAAAATTATATATATTCAGACACTAAGCGTTAGTCTATGTATTTTCCGATATGATGGAAATACTAATATTGACCAGATAAAATTCTAAAGGAGCCTTTCTTAAAGCAGTGACTTAACGCCATACATAGCTAGACTTGCTTAGATGATAGACTTCATATAAGGCATCACAGATATTTCACAAACATGGTACAGGACCCTTAGCCTCATTAGCTTATTGCCTCACCACTTGCGAATTAAGCGTTGGCAGATGTAAATGTTACTGGAGATGTTGGTCCCACCAGCTGTAGGTGTTCGGTATTGCTCTCCATAACCCGAACCCTGCAGTGAGTTTTCCTAGAGACGGAAGGGGAGAAAATATCGTTCTGTGACTATGGAAAACCAAAAATGTGGACAACACACCATTGTTTGGGTCTTTTAATTGTAAACATGATTCAACTAGCTTAACCTGGATTTCGATATCCTCCGAATGTACATTTGGTGGAAAATATACATTTATCCCGAGACAAGGACGAATGTTTATATATAATTAAAAAATGTAACAACACTAGTATCCATTTTGTCTTTTGTCTTCTACCCGTCAGAACTAGATTAACAACTAGTCTCTGATATGAACATATTTTACAGAAAAAAGTTCATACTAAAAAAATAATATTATATAAGGAAAAGGAGCCCTGAGACTTTCTCCTGAAGCTGTGAAAATCTAGACTTGCCACATTTTGCAGACTTGCGTGGGCTTGGATATATTTGCTACAGGGTCTGTATGACAGACGACGTCCTAACAACGGACGGAAGTCTTACCACCATGGAAATTCAAGTGTGATTTCCTCATATACAAATATGTTTGGACATAGTTTATACATGTCAGCTGCATTGATACAATCGAGTATTTGGTGTTTTTTCTAAAATAATTGATAAATAAATGATAAATAAACAACTGCATTTCAGTGATGATTCACATATAATCATGACTGTAACAAAACATCCTCATACATGTCGATGGAAAAACAATCATCACTGAAAGCTATGATATGAAGAATAACCTGTTTACTGTAATTTACTGTAAGTTATTTTTAGCAAAGATCATGTGAATGCTCGAGCTGTTTTTGTAATGGTAGCTACGCCCCTGTTTGCATGTGTTGTTGACGCGGCATGGACTGCTTGTAACATCACTATTTGATTATGATTCACAAACACATGCCCACGATATGGTCGGAATCGTGCCACGGATTAGCAGATACTTATCATGAAAACAGGTTTTTATGTAGGTGACTTGAAACTCGCTTTTACAAAGGCCTATAGGTTCAATCACAATACATTTCGTTTTACAGCTTCTCTTTTCTTAACATGCTCACGTCAAAACTGATTTAAATTCTAATCACAGATTAAAGAACAACACAATAAATAGTATGCCAAATTATCGTTACCATGACAACCCTGTGATATTTCACCTTATGTAAGAGAGTAATGCAGATGATACTGTCGGCTGTAAATTTCGATAAGTTGCTTCATCGCTATCAATAAACACTGGGTATCTATATATTAACACGGAAAAAATGGACAAAGGTTTACCAATATTTTATACCGATATGTGTTATTGAAAAGTGGGATTATTACAGACTAAATGACCACGTTCCTCAATCTTAAGCCCGTCAAGGGTCACATTGATAACGAGCATCAGACATAATCCGGGACCAGTATCTCTAAAGCTTATAGAACCACGGTGCATTACGTTTATCAGTCTTTACGGCTGTTTGCATTCCACGTTGGTCAAATCACGTGCGTCCCACATATACCTTCGTGGCATACTCGCGACCGGCCATCGATGCTTCGGTCCAACTAAATGACATAATCTCACGTTCACAATAACAACGTCATCGTAAGTTTTATCTGTAAACGATTATTTGCAATAGCTAGAATAGATATATATTACGGATGACAGTCACAAATCAGGGGGTGGCTGTCTAGTAAATTCACTCGGGTCTCGCTTGTTGTGTGGGTTGGTTGTGCCACTGGTACCCCTGCTGATTGACTTGAGACTTCAGCTCGCTCTTAATAAGTGGCGGGGGACCGAAAGTAGCAATGGCGACACACCAATCCACAATCATGGCAACACCTGACGCAGGACCGAGACGACCCATCCACAGACAACCCAAGACTCCACCACAGAACCGGGTAGAACAAACGAGCAACTGGAGGATCCCGCAAACCAATGCCCCAGGTACCAACACTACAGGTACTCCTCCAGTCACTATATATGGGGTCCCACTTCCTACACGGTCCAAATCGCAGTAAAGCACCGGTAGTTGACTTGATGGACGCCAAAGGCAGCGTCATGGCGGTCGTCATCATGGATCACAGAAGAAGATGACCAGAGACAGAAGCCCAGACATCCCGGTCATCATCAAGATGTCAGCCGATAATCAACAATCAGGACATCATCGGTAACCCAACATTCATGTGAGGGAACCAACTTTCAAGATCAAGTCAACCTAGGCATACATCACGAATCATCTGCAAGTTTCTTCCGATGTGTGTGACAATATCTGTGAACTTTGGTTCTGACTCTCACCGTGAACTGTGTACGTGAACTTCTCAAGGACGTTCTTGTTTATGTGAGGTATGTTGTATGTTCTCCGGTCATTGTTTCGTTGTCATGTTTTCATATATTGAGTATGTATTGTAATCTATGTGATGTTATCAGACATACATCTTTATCAGATTAAGTTGTTGAAATCGACTAGGTTCTTACTCTACGGTACGATCTGGTCACACCCTACGCCCTACACATGTACGCATTTAGTGCAGATCAACGTTATCTGCGGGATCCAAGTCTTCCCATACAAACCAGACTCCCGGTTTCAAGGATTTTCCTCATACTTTGTTGGTCTATAACCGTCACTATAGAAAATAGCTTTCCATAAGCTATTCAATACAATATGATTTCCTGCTTACATTTTCATGTCATCATTTTGAACATGTGAGCATCAGATTTATTATGAAAGATATGACATATCGTTCCCTGTCGTAACAGCTTCTGTACAAGAATACCCATGTTATGGAGACCCATTGCTAGGCATATTCACCGTGCTATTTAGTGGAGACTGTATACCCAGTCTGTATCGTACTACATGTACTTCGTTTCGCCTCTGTGAGTTTACTCTTAAATATGATACCGGCGGAAGTAAGTAACTTCGGGTCCCTGGCTCACTTAAACGATTCGTAGAAATATCGTCGAGCCAAATTCACTCGAATGAATTTTTCAGTATATGTCAGTTTAGGCTTTTGAAGTTGGTTAGGTTCCCTTCTCTTCATGTCCTTACTTTGTTTAGAGCAGATCACAATATCTGTTAGTCTTGCCGAGTCTAGGTTCACAATATAAGATTCTTAACTTCAAGGATCTTACTGTTTCCATGAAAATATTACATTCATATGCAAACGACGACGCATTGCGCACATTATGTTTTTGTTTCTATATGTCATATATGTACTAATCAGTCAGGTATTCCGACTATATGGTCAACCGCGAGGAGGATTTTGCCGCTCGGTGGAAACGGCCAGTGTTTTGTTTGTACGAGCTGGAAAGCCTCTCACTTGTGTTTTGTGTGTACACGTCAGAAAATCCGTTGAACTTATTGTTATATTTTGCTGCGCCGATATTGGCAATTCGATTTATGCAATATCTTGTACGTTCGTGTATATCTAATCTGACACCATTACGATCATTTGACTTATGATCAATGCCTGTACACATGTTCTCGTCAGCCATCATGGGTACGCGGTACCAGTTGTGTCCGTACCACAATGTACCCATCACTCGTCATATACTGTACGATGTCATTTTTGTTTCTTGAAATTTCGGGACGAAATTTTAAAAGAACAGGGGGATACTATTAACACGGAAAAAATGGACAAAGGTTTACCAATATTTTATACCGATATGTGTTATTGAAAAGTGGGATTATTACAGACTAAATGACCACGTTCCTCAATCTTAAGCCTGTCAAGGGTCACATTGATAACGAGCATCGGACATAATCCGGGACCAGTATCTCTAAAGCTTATAGAACCACGGTGCATTACGTTTATCAGTCTTTACGGCTGTTTGCATTCCACGTTGGTCAAATCACGTGCGTGCCACATATACCTTCGTGGCATACTCGCGACTGGCCATCGATGCTTCGGTCCAACTAAATGACATAATCTCACGTTCACAATAACAACGTCATCGTAAGTTTTATCTGTAAACGATTATTTGCGATAGCTAGAATAGATATATATTACGGATGACAGTCACAAATCAGGGGGTGGCTGTCTAGTAAATTCACTCAGGTAACAAACTTTACTTTCTTCTACTTTGACATACCATTGCCTATGTTAACTTTAATCTATTGTAAATACCTTAACTATAAGTTACCACCCTCGGCAGTACCTTCAGGTCTATGTGGCGTCGTTTAATATATCTCACAATTACTGTGTATTACTGTTTAGGATTGTTTATTTGATAATGATTAGCTCTACGTTGTTTTGTGGCTATTGTAGATTGTATAGAGTGTTTTGGGTATCCTAACTATTGCGTGCAAACACGATGTTGTTTAGTGACTGTTGCAGAATGTACATTGTATGAACGCCCACTGGGGTGGTGTCTGGATTGTATAGAGTGTGTATCCTAACTAGTACATTGCGTTATGAGCAATATATGCTGTTTTGTGCGTTATGAACGCCCACTGTGTTGGTGTGTAGAGTATTGAACAATCACATTACGTTGTATACTTTTGAATGTGTATCGTGATTAATGTGATGTGTAACGAATTCAAGTGTGATGTTTATGTACTTTGATAGATGATTACAGTGTTAACATGTTCTAATAATTGTTTATAAACCATACCATTATTGATTGATTATGTGAAATCATCCTGTGACTGCTGTGTAATAAACTCCTTGTTTATTTTACTCAGGTGTTGTGTTGTGTGTGGGTTGGTATAGTCAGACCTCTTGCCAAGCGAGCTAATTCCCCAACTCGCGTTTTTTGACATATACAATTATATGTGTGATCAAAGGCCATATGATAGATTATGTGTATGTGGTCTCTGGTGTAATGGAGGAGAACTTGCGTTGCTAGTTTTCTCGATAATCTGAACACATGTATGTAGCGTGTAACCGGCAGATACTTTAGAATAAAGTGTTTGCCCTACCTGTAACAACGATGTCCCGTGTCTATAAAAGGGATATAATGTGGAGATGAATGACATGTACTTTTATCTTGGCCCGTTTATGATGATACATACTGCGATCTTTCACAATAATCCCTCTGGCTATCAGATTGAAGGTGCGTTTTAAACATAACCGGTATTTCTATTATTGTATTTATAAAGTTCTTCGAACGTTCTCCATATACGTCCGTCATATACATCGCGCACTACCCTTTTCTCTTTTGATCTTCTCAAACGACTGTTACAAGTTCGAAGAATCTTGGTCGAAGTAGAAAAGTCTTAAGACTATTTCCTACAATTCTGTAACTTACACATTGTACCCTAAATGGGTAGAGCTTTCGTTCGGGGGAATATCAGAAGGACAACGATACAGTTATTTCCAATGTTGTAGAAAGATCTCCACTTACTTAGGAAAAAGACTGAGATATTGTATTCATGTCGGAATGATATTTTCAGCCCCTGTCAGATCAGAACCTGAACATGCGATGTCCGCGTCTGTGGACCCGTGAAGGTCCGGGGTAGAATAGCCCTTCAGCAACCCATGCTTGCTATAAAAGGCGACGATGCTTCTCGTAAAAGGCGACTAACGGGATCGGGTGGTCAGGCTCGCTGACTTGGTTGACATATGTCATCGGTTCCCAATTGCGCAGATCGATGCTCATGATGTTGATCACTGGATTGTCTGGTCCAGACTCGATTATTTACAGACCGCCGCCATATAGCTGGAATATTGCTGAGTGCGGCGTAAAACTCAACTCACTCACCCACTCCGCGTCTGTGTCAGACTAAAAGCCTATAAGATGTTTAGCAACACTGGGGCGTAATAGCCATAGATCTTCTCCAAACAAGGGAATATACATCTTGTGAGAATGACTTCCTCGACAGGGAAATTTACAGCAATGCGACATCACAATTAATTACGTGATATTTACTCGCAATCTGAGTTATGGATCGTCAATTTAAACAGGACAATATAGACGAATTTCACAAAAGGCACGGAGATCCAACATGTCTATGATATACTCAGAGAACACACCCGCCTGTGCTATCCGGTCATAATCGCTACTCGATAAAAAACATTTTTTTATGTCATGTCTCACAGAATATATAATTTCATATAGCATTGTTTCTTATTGTATACTTTTCCGTTAGTGAAACAAACTTTAAAGTTTATGTATGGCGTTTATTACAGCAAGTGCAATAATATTCCAAGTATGTACTGCCACAATTATTGTACAGTAGTGATGCGCGAGCTGAACAGACTTAAGAAATTACGAGTTGGTTCGTGTAGCATATTTGACTGTGCTCCAAGGAGAGACAAAGTGCTATTCTTTTGGGGCAGCTAGGGACACTTGCTAGGACAAAGGGGCAACGCATCGCCCTTTGTTCACCACTGAACCTTTCAATCCCTCGAAACATGCACCTCACAAGATTTGCCAACACCACAGACAAGGCGTAACTGATACTGGTAGCAAGAGCGAGTGCAGCTTAATAAGGCGTGTTAGCTTGCGTAATACCGCTTTCTTTGTCAGGCTCTTTGGTGATAAGAATATTGAGGTCATGTGAACGTTGATTTCAAACGTACTAAAATGTGTGAAAGTGAAATTACATGATCCAAGTAATTCACATGATGGAAACATATGATCATCTTGCTTGAATACAGGTAACATGATGGTGTATGAACCGTTCATATACATACCCCTGAAATCCGGTATGATACATAAATATCCAAGGTGTGTAAACATTTGCAAATTTGAAAATTTACTTGTGTTTCCCCACCTAAGTAAATTCACATGTTTCCAACCCGAGTAAACTTAGAACGAAATCGGAAATTTCAGCACCCACTGAAATTCAAAGGAATGCATTGGAAATACTGTATGATCATGTATTTACCGGGGTATCTGTTTTGCAATTCATATTTGGAAATCCCCGACAATCCGGTCAGGGCATACATGAACGAGGTGCTTGTGCATACGAAAATGTACGATGAGCATATGTTTCAAAGGTATAGATTCATATGAAATATATGCCCGAAGTTAGGAAATATCTGAAAACATACGTAAACCCGGTCATGGCATGTATTTCCTACTGTATTTACGTATATTTCAATGGTTTACTATCCGGTTTTCACCGTTCAGCAAAGGCCAAGTGTTGATCTGGGACATGTGTATCACTAGATCAGTGTCAAAGGTATAACATATGTCGGATGATAAAGTCATCAGACAACACAATCGACCAAACTGTATCACAGCTCTCAAATACTGATTGTTGTTATTGTAAGAATCACCATTGGACCTTGTGTAGCCACCCCTGGTACGGGTAACATCTTCCACTCTCCTCCTCTTACTGACATTCCGGCGTCGAATTCTCAGCATCGGAATCCTCTGCCATTCTCTAAGGAGATTAATACCAATGGCTTCATGCAGGCCATTGAGATATTTCAATGGCGTTGTTCTGCGAATGGGCGATGACGCTGAGGTCAGGCGTTGAATATCGGACTAGAGGCAAGAGGTGGTTATCCAAATGTAGAACGACGGCGGTATCAAGTACCTGTGAAAACACAGCGCTTGCTAGAAAAGTAAACAAAGCGAAAAACAGATTTTATACTGGGCAGCATTTTCTCCAGTTTTTGTCTATTCGTAGCTTGCATGAGCTCAATACTTTTAGATTATGCACGGAAAGAGTATCGTAGCAAGAACTAGAAAATTAAAAACAGATACAATACAGAAATTTGATATATTCATACGAAAGTTCTGTGCAGCGTGACGCCATGCCAGACTCAAATCATGGAGAACGACATAGGCATTTCGGACTTTTTCAATGAAAACAATATAAACAAATAACCATACGCAGATAGTCAGAATGTTTCCGATTACTTTCATCATACATTTATAGACAAAGGTTCCCTCGCAAAATCGTGGGCACCCATATCCACGAGGCCGCCATTTCATGAAAAATCGGTCATCGGTAGTGATGTCATACGTCAACACTGTTGGACATATGTGGCAAATTCTTTGAGGTGAAGGTCGGTTGAATAAGAGTCAACACAATCACACTGTCCTGCGGATTACACTTTTAGTATTAATGTATACTTTGCGTATCGTTCACATATAGTTTCATGAAACTAATTTCATTATCAACATTTAGTATTTTATACCTAAGTAAAACTGACATAATAAATAAAAATTATTTATTTATTTCATGAAATGTATATATGAATTTGTTTATGTTGTGTTATAGACAAAATAATGGCGTACAATCATTGGCCAGGTCACAAATGTTTTGACCATCATTGTTTTCGATATTTCCATGAACGAAACATCAAGAAAATATAGTGTCCTTATTCACAGCAAATTCTTTCCAAGTGATCTGAGTTACAATGACTTAGTATTGAGTCCCCTTATCTTTATAAGCGTATGACCTTTTTGTAGTCATTTGACGTCATAGTGAAAATCCATTTTCAACACATTCTAATTGCGAGTCACTTTTAAGATTGAGTGTATAAAGTTATACATAAGCACACAAACTAATTTAAAACATACCAATGTCGCTCAGGTATCAGGCAGAATTTTGTTCGCTCACACTTTCCGAAAAGATGCCAAATTGAAAATATAATAGCACAGTACTTTTATCAGTGCACGATAAATAGCAGAGAAATTTACTGTTTTTAACGCAAAACAAAATACGGGATAACGTTTAGCAGTGTCTACTTTTTCCAACTGAGTTTATACCATGAGATAGGACATTTAATATTCTACATTTCAGTGTCATTTTATAGCTGTAGGTAGATCCAATGCTGCGCAAACGAAATTCTGGCGCAACGTAACGTACACTTTTCCAGGAAGTTAATGACGCTCTAATGATACCCCAGGACCTTCATTAACTTAATGACGCGCTAATGACAACACGACGTCATTAAAACGTTAGTACAACAGAATTTAATGACACATTACTTAATGAACGTTTAATGTTTTAATGCTTCATTAAAGTTTGATACAACCGGGTGCTGGACAGCACAGACTGTCCGACCAACATGATATTCTCAAACGTCTGAGTAAGTGTGTAACTGTGTGCTGATTCTTATCACCAGATGCCTTGTCGTCGTACCTTTGACATGTTGAACTAAAACAATGAACATGTTCTCTTACAATCTATCATAGCACTGACTGGACAATGTCTCCAATATTAACCCACTGTCTTATCAGCGTTTAGCTGAATATATAGCTGAAACAAGAGACAAGAAAGAAGACCCATCTTCGCGATGACAAATCAAATTTTAGTCATGTCAACGTAAAACGTGAATCATATTACACTCGTACATGTCACAAAAAATGAAATAAAAAGCAATAATGTATCGTCAAAAGTGGTTCGTTGGCATTGATTTCACAAATAAATTCTGAAAACTTGTCAAACGTTAACGTTATAATTAGACACGACGTAGAAAGCATTGGAAACAGTGGAGATGTTATATATCTGAGAATATTTAGCAGGAAATGTTAGGATGTGCATACGGTAGATATTTCTCAAGTTCGAGCAAGTGAATCACATACACGTAAGCGTGCGACGTAAACATGACAGTTAATCAAACTGACATGTGTAGGTTCAAATTCCGGGTTGTTTGTGTAGTGTTAGTGAAGCCGATTCCCGAGAGATGATCGATTCGTGTACAGGGAAACAAGATTGGTCTTAAGCGCGATTCACTAATAGAGATATTGACTTTAGACATTCAAGAAGTATGATTGATCCGTGGGCGTGACACTGTGCATCGGAGACGCAATGTAGCAGTAGAGGGAATACTTACATTCTTGTTCAAATGCACTGTATGAACAAATAAACATGAACGGGAGAAGTCAATAGTTAGTAGACCAAGATATTGATGTCCTTGGCCACCAACACAAAACAATGTTATCGCTACTACTATTTTAAAATCCTCAATAACGCGATGTTAAGCTTCTTCTATTTGCGCAGACCTTCTGCTCGCTGTTCGTTATGGTGTATTATTTCTATAAATGTGAAGTACGACACACAGTACAACAAAGATAGGGATCCGTTAGCAACCATGACTTGATGATGATCTTGTTATTTACGTATTACGGTACCCAACGGAGATCGATAAGTCATCATGTCAGCAACTGATCCCTGTGATACAGTGACAATACATCTCACTATTGCATTACATGCTATTATCTGACCATGGATTTGTAAGAAAACTCTATAGCGCATTAATCTTAATTTACTTGACAATGGGAAATTACTCTTGTGTTATCCGTTTATCGAGGAAGTGCAAACTGTGTTTGTTTTCAGATACAGAATTGCGTACAATAGCGACAACAATAGCTGAGTGTCTTGTGAATGTTGTTTTAATGACTTCATCAGATGTTAAAGCACACTGAGGGAATCTCTCAGAATAATGTTGAGAATCCAGTTGAATCAATGTTGTTGCACTTGGACATGTGTGTGTTAGGGGAGAGGGGAGGGGTGTTCGTGTCTCAAGACTATAAATTACAACAACCTACTCACACTGCACTATGTCCCTCGTGAATAACCTTCTGATAATTACAGATTTTCTGTTCATCGAGAATGAACACCCTACTCAAATTACGGATTATATGTTCCTCGTAAATGAATAACATGCTCAGAATGAAAATCCTACCCATATTTACGGATTATCTGTTTCTCGGGAATGAATATCCTACACAGAATACGGATTAACTTCCTCGTAAATGAATAGCCTTAATTTCGGATTATCTGTCGTTTTGATGAATGATATAAATCCCTCTACAACGGCTCGTTATTGTCATAATCTGCTTACCCTTCCTTTTATTCGTATCTCATCAGTTATTCACTGCTCGTAATTGTGAGATGTTAGCAAGTACTCGCTCGAGTCTGTATCAGATGGTTATAAGCAGTGACATTTTTAATTATGAGAAGCGTTGTCGTCTTTTTAGCGTTGTTAAAAATTCTCTCACACTCCACATTAACATCGCCTTTTTTCAAACGATGGATGATAAACCTTCAAAACCTGATTTTTCAAGGAAACTCGTACATTCTGCAATTATAGTTAATTTATGTATCGTGTATATAATTCAGAACAAACAAAAGTCGCGTTGTAAATAAAGGAACTGTTTTCACTAACCCATATAATGGACGTAAATCACGTGCCCCAAGGTACACTTATGATCGGAGTATCGGTTTAACTAGGCTCTCGTTAGACAATATCTTGGTTTCGTTACATGTTGTAGCAAATACCGAAGTTCAAAGCACTGTCACGAGCACACACCATTAGCTGGGCATCGAGGGCATGTATTGCGATGCAAATACGCTGTAACTGAGGGAATCCAACTTCCAAACCCACTCTCTAATCAATTCTGTAACTGGCACACGAACACATTACCTTCGCGAAAGCCTCCGATGAAGCCCTACACGCCTCTTGTAATACTGGGGCGGTGGGGTAGTCTAGTGGTTAAAGCGTTGGCTCGTCACGCCGAAGACCCGGGTTCGAATCCCCACATGGGTACAATGAGTGAATCCCATTTCTGGTGTCCCCCGCCGTGATATTGCTGGAATATTGCTAAAAGCGGCGTAAAACCAAACTCAGTCAGTCAGTCAGTCAGTCTTGTAATACTGTACCTCTGTTGCCCTACTTGTATTGATGTAACATGCCTAACATGTCTATGGTACACCTGTCCAACCTAGATTTATCGAACTTACATGTGCCGAATTTCCGGTTGTCTCGAGCTCAACTTCCTATCCCTGGAAATCTCTTCTTTTATATTTATCCTCCGTTTTCGACGTATCTTTCTGAATGGATGTGTCGGATTCTGGATCGTCTCAAAATCATTTTTGAGTTCAATGCATCCAAATTAGGGAAACAATTTCCCTGATGGTTCGAACAGTTGAAATGACCTCCACACATTCTTCACACTTTTAGTCCACTTCGCAGACACTTGATTGACCTCCCTGCGGTTACAAGGTAAATTTAAGTTGGTAAATTAAAGTCGGGATGCGTTCAGAGTGGCTGAGTACAACATCGAACATCCAATCGAGCGTAATTAAAAAGAACATAAAGTTCAAAGGTGCAAGCTGATTACTGTGTACACGCCATCTGAAAGGTACTGAAGTTTTCTCGTGTGGCCGACGTTGTGCACTAAGGAAATTGTGAAATGAGCCAAACGGTTTTACGGTTATATTAATGAATCTATTATTGGAGCTGCAGTTATTTTGACCAAACATACACAGGGTCATAAGTTCTGCAATTTCCATGACATAGCAATGACAAATACATCTATGTTTTCCTCTGAAAGGGATACATTGTGTGGAAATAGAGAAAAGTGATCATTTATCCAGATTCTGATTAACACACACTCTTTCCATGAAAGAGTTTTGGACTTTCTGCTCATGACAGGCGTTGAAGCACTCTTGGCTTCATGATGAAATCTTCAAAAAAAATTCAGAAACGCTCCAGGTCCTTCATTGCACATGAGAATTGCGTCGTTTTGAAGCTGACCCGACAGATTTTGTGGATCGTTTTATAACAATAGATGAGTCCTTGCTTCACCCCTTTCATCCATAGACCAAACAACAGTCAAAGCAGTGGAAACATCTGACGAGTTCACAAAGTGTGTTCTACCAGCTGGCAAGGTGGTGAACAGGGATAGTTTGATCTCAAAGGAATATA
The DNA here is from genome assembly GCF_003918875.1 of Haliotis rubra. Taxonomy (NCBI): domain Eukaryota; kingdom Metazoa; phylum Mollusca; class Gastropoda; order Lepetellida; family Haliotidae; genus Haliotis; species Haliotis rubra. Next base: position 3,696,249 of record NW_025766780.1, on the reverse strand, counting down.
GCTAGTGGACAACCCCTTGAAAGGTCATTACGACGCTACTCCGTTTATCATAAAGAATATATACGTGGACAATTCACTAAATAGTTACCAGGACAAGAAGTGGCTAACCATAACAGATCCACGTCTTCCTGAATGCAGAAAATGTAAAAGTTAAGTTTCAGGGTCAATTACTCATATAAAGTGTTGCAATCAAAACATTCACATAATTTCACTGCAGTTTAGAAAGCACAATAAAATAAGGAATGTGACTCTGTTATACAGTAAGGTCAATAAAAGCTGACAATTATGCATCAAAATAGAATATATTGTCCAGATTCGTATCGGCATTTGCATCTTAAATAAAACACCTGAGAACGATTCGGTTACAACTGACGTGAACGAACCACTGCATATCTTAATCTGACAAAGATATTACTGTGACATTAAAAGAACTGTATTCGCTTGAACACCATAAAGAAAGGAAAAGCAAGTGAAGATCATAAGGTATCGTACTCCTGAGAGTTTGAATGGATTACTTGACTGGCAATTATTACATCTTGGAATAATTGCTCTCGTAGATCAGCTTAACTGCAGGGGAATGTCTTACATGTGGTGCCGATTTGACCTGCATATGAGATTTGAGTGCTCCTGTGTGTCCTCTACATGTGTTGATTGACTTAACAAAGTGTCTTTCTTGAGCCAGGAAAGTTAATTATTTGTTCCCGTTTCTATCTTATCTCGCGGATGTAGTCTCACCATGGGAAATAAGGTCTGACTATCTTCTCCAAACCGTGTGAAAAAGGTAATTGTCTTGATGTACGCATTTGCTGCTTCTGCAGATAGTACATGAATAGTTTCCAGGTCGGTGTGATGATAATGTTCAAGTATGCACCATCTGTGTACAAATAAGGTTGAACATAAGTTTGAAGACGCCAAAGACTCTTGTAGCTGTAATAGCATGCTATAGATTTTATTCGAATATGTTTGCCTTATCAAGAATATTTGTTAACATTATATGAATCCAATCATATTGATAATTCTTGACTCAATCAACTTATGCGTTCAAATATAGCGTGGCATGCGTCCTGGTCTTCCTTAGGTCAGTTTTAGTACTCACCAAAGATCATGATAATGATTTGCCGAAACAGCTGCTGCGTTTTCCTCAAACTATTCGATGCAAATGCAAGTCTCGACGTTATTTACTATACTGGGCTGATGTAGATTAAAACATATACCTGAAACATTACCCTAATGCACAGGCGAATAAGAAAACACTGTGAGCATGCGTCATACTCGTGAACACTTGTATAAATCTTTTACAAGTATGTAGGCAATGCTTATCATAATTTCCCTTTCGGCGTTGCCTAGATTCCATGTTATTGCCAATGCATTACATATTCTGCATACCTTTAGCAATGAAGTCTATATTCATATCATAGTTGCACAAACATCTGCAACTTATCACCACACACACCTATATATATATATATATAAAGCATCCACGTATCTGAACACCATCAAACACAGAAGTTGCAGCATTAGCAGCTGCCATCTCGAAGTCTATCTCGAACACATCAGGTTTCAAGTTGAAGTGGTGAGTCTCGGCTTCTTCTTTGATAAGCTGGAATGCTGTGCTGTACGTGTTCTGACTCTTGTCTGGCAGGATGCAATACACGAGAGGATACATGTGGCCCTGGATCTCTGCATGTAGGGTGTAGAATTGTGCAAACATGCGTGGTGACGAATAAAATGTCCCATCGGCATAAATGATGTCTACATCACAGAGATTTTCTAGGTTGGATGTTGTGGACAATATAAAATTGTTATCCCCCTTGGTCAGCTATCAGGAACCGGTCCCCTGCATCCGTAGTTGTCCAGACTCTCTCCAGTTGAAAGTCAGCTTGTGTCTTTGGCAGCTTTGGTGTATTCTTGCGACGCTCTCTGTACATAGATGTCGTCATTGTGGGGGATGTTTTGCAGTAGTTCCTCACTGGCTTGATCCTTTCTGAACTCAGCTAGTTCATCTCCATAGATCCGGGGTACTGGAGTGGTTTCTGAAAGGGATCGTTGAAGCACCTTTATCTTGAAAGAATCCACATCATGGACATGAGGGGTCGCTGGGTGGCAGTGTGGAGTTATACCAAGTTTCACAAGCAAATAATTCCTGGTCTGCAGTGTCGCCTTGCATGTCCTGTTTATGCAACTCCAGTACACCTGGTCATTCTTCTCTCTGTTCTTGGAGTACCTGTAGCCTGCATGGTATGCGCATCTTCTGCCATGAAGGTGAGGGAAGAAAGACAACTGAACTATTGCAAGCGCCATAATTAATCAAAGAACTGGTCAAGTCAAGACACATGGCGTTTATACTGAACGTAGTCTGTAAGGAATTATCTAAACATCTCTCATATTGCAAGCAAGTACTCTACACTCGAAATTCTATATATGCTCATCTATACTCCAACTAGCCTCTCCATATATTTAGTTACTTGATTAACTAGCATTTCCTGATTGGAAGAATAACTTTCATTAATCTTATTTAATTGAAAATATATTTACTGCTTGTAATCTCTTTATTGTCTGGTCACTTGGACAAATCTTAACTGATAAACCCCTTTAATTAATCTAATCTCATTAGTAAGTATCTTGAGACCCCCAAGATCTTCAATAGCTTCTCCCAAACAGATTTTACGGGTCAGTGACTCCACGGCTCACACTGACGGTCTACTCCCATTTGTGAGAACTCCCAGTTGTGAGACTCCCAGTTATGAGACAGTGGAGTAGGTAATTAACAACGAAAACACACCATACTCCCCTGTCTGATAGAATGGATTCACCCTAGCTAATTACTGATTTGCTATGTAACTGAATCTTGTGAAGGTAACTTAATGAAATTTTATAAGATAAATTGATTAACATACTCAGGTAAATGTCTTTAATAATTAAACACTTTGTGTAGGTAACTTCGTGATCAAAGAGAAATTAATTTACCTACTCAGATTTACTCCTCCTCCGAAACTACAAGCTATAGTTAAGAAATAGCTCTGAAATAACTCTGAAATTTACAGTCGAAATGCCCCTTATGCCAAACCCTTCCTACCCCACACAATAAATTTATGGAATGCCCTACCAAATTCCAAAGAATCATGCAGTCTCAAAGAATTTTAAAACCTAAGTACAAAAAACCGAAAACAAGATTTATATTGATCTTAATTATGGCTCTTGTTTTTGTCAAAACGTTCATTGCTGCCTCAGGCTCGGATCTAACGACCCAAACGCCGATAAGTATAACAGACATTTAATAGACAGTGCATGTTGCTCTTGTGGATATCAACTACCCGTTATAACCTGGATAATTTTTTGAACGGAAACAAAGAATTTACTCCTTGTGTAAACCAGAAAATAGTTGAATCCGTCCACGATTATATCATCAAGACACAACCTTCAAATTTTCACAGGGAAATACTGAAATTAACTCAACCTTCTCGTGATTGATTTATATTCCTACAATAGATTGTTAGACACACACAACTGTAGCTCTCTAATTATGACTACTTAGAGAATAGTTGTATTTGATGTCATCTGTATATATTTATATGTACTTAAAAATATATTTATGCAGTAGTCAATATCGATGACGTCACATCCTCCATTTCATTTTATATTTTATGTTGCATGGCAGCGGTGTTAACATAAGCAGTAATGCTTGTTCACCAATCCCAATTCATTTTCATAAATAATAATAAAATATGTTTAAACCAAAATGACTTTCAAACTTCATAATAGTCAATAAAAATGTGTTATCATAATTACATATTCTTCTGAATAAATAAAATTTTCAATGAACTATGCCTCCTGTAGGTACTGGGCTGGGCTGATTCCCACTTTCATTGTAGGGATGTGGAAACACCACCTATGTGCACTGAACCATTAATTAATGTGTCTCACAACTGGGAGTTCTCACAAATGGGAGGACACCACACTGACCCATGGAGAAATCGCTCATGCGTGGTTAGACAATCCAGGTATAGTCAGGGCCTAAAAATTAGACGAACCAGGTTGTAATCATATTATCACACAAATGAAATAACTGCAAATTGCCTTTATAATAATATTTACAGAAATCAATGACATTTAGGGTACCGTCAAACCTGATGTTCAAATGAAGCGTCACAGAGGTAAGACTATGATGCCTTTTTTGGGCTTCTAACTATTGGCGTCACAAGACCATAATAATGTGATTTGATCAATAGGTGGCACGCGGGAAATACACTCGCCCTGGTCTACTCCACTGCGCGTTATCTTGGAAGATCACTTAGAACTTAGAAGTCACACAATGATAACTTCGGCAGAGATTACCGAGAACATAAACAAACCTTTAAGACTAGGGATACCATATATGTACATGCCTCATACACACGCCTGGGCGTTGGATGTACTAATTAGGTTTTAACGTAATTATAACTGCATATACAACAGTTACTACCATGATGTCTCAGCCTTGCCGTACAACTTTGACATTTATCACCATTTATTCCCGGCTGTCTCAAACTCATCTGGGTGCCAAGTCACCAAACTTAGGCATACCTGAAGACTCGAACAGTTAAAATAAAACACAGCACACACACACGCACACACACACACACACACACTCTCTCTCTCACACACACACACACACACACACACTCTCTCTCTCTCTCTCTCTCTCTCTCTCTCTCGCACACACACACTCTCGCACGCACGCACTCGCACGCATGCCCGCGCGCACACACACACATACACACTCGCACTTGCTCAACATCTATCCAACTTCACACACCACTGATGACAGACCTCACTGCGATTGCCGCAGTTACATCAAAGGCAGGATACCGTCTAACAACATGACATCGAATAAAAACCTTATTAATAAGCACAACATACAACACTGGTACGTGCTGATGAAGGTCGGACTGACCGACAAACGAACAGACAGACTGCGAACAGACAGGTTCTATGCCGCGACATTTCTTTGAACAGTCTTGTGGCACTGCGGTTTAGGGTTCAGTCTGTCTGCTCGGAAAGTGAAAGGACAATGCTTCCGTCTCCAATAAAATATTATACTTTGGGGGGAGGGATAATAGGGCAATACAGTAGTGGGATAACGGGATGTAAAAATACCCGGTCATCTCAAATCCCATACAATGTGTTTGATAATGGTATCTAGTCCTGACTAGAACTTTGACCTGCAAAAACGCGAGCATGCGCATCGCACCATGGGAAAACTATGTTTGATCTCGTCTCGTCTCACCATGCTAAAAACAGCTTCCATCAGCTACAGATTATAACTATGGAGGTATGCTTGGCGATATGTTGGCTTTTTCATGTAGTGAGATGTATCGCCACAAGACATGACAAGAGCGATTGCTTCTACTTCCCAATATTGAAGCAGCTCTGACATTCTGAGGGAAGATCGTACATGCTCCTTGTAATATTTAGTAGAATGTTGATCAATATAGCAGCATGGAAAGCCTAATTGACACACGGATGACATGTCCAAATGTGATCAACAAATGACACAATTTATGTCCCATGCTATTCCCTATTTTGTCTCGAGTTGTATTTTCCTTATTGATGTGTCTCGTTTCAGTTTGAACATTTGACTTGCCTTTGAAGTGATTCATTAGCACATACTCATGACGTAGTAAGATCCGTACACTCGGCCACTCGCTTTTTTGGAGAGATTTGGTAGTCATAGAGATCCGCGTGATTGTACAGCAGCGGTTCTTATGTGTCATAAAGCAATACACCTACAGATATGACATAAATCAAGCTACTCCAAAATGGAGTTTTCCTTAAGAATACAGATTTCTTAATACTCATTCTGTTTATAGCAAACAACGGCGAAATGTTCTTGTGGGTGGAATACACGACCAGTGTATAATTTATCATCCGATACTACATGGCTACCGTGCATCTGCTGATGAGGGTAGTCTGTGTCAAAGAGAGACATTTACCGTGGTATTACTAACTCTATGATTGTCGGGAGCGAACATATATAGAATGTACATATATAGTACGCTCTCTCTCTCTGATAGCAAACTATCGTTACCATTCATCATATGAAGTCAGACATAATTAAGAATCATCAGTATATGTCATGAGTTCTTTTCCTAAATTGAGAACCTCCACCAACCTCCTTAGCTGATTGTAATGTTGATGTTTAAGGTCACACTGATGATCAGCAGTAATAAGGCTATATGGATGCATTCGTAATGGGCGACATTGTCGGCGGTTGTGGAGAATCTTGGTGACTCTGGAATATTTGGTAGAAGAGACCCACGACGAAACAAATACACAACACACACTGTGCACCGCTTCTTATCGATCTGTTATTCAGTGAGTTTCAACCTGGATCAGTCTAAAAGTACACGTGGAAAAAGTATTTCACATTCTGTAGGCTCCTAAAATACACCTCTATATGAATTTGTAGTTCAAATGGTCCATCGGTCTATTCATAGAAATTCATAACAGTACACGTCTTAATCGGGAGATCTGACAATGGTTGTTTCCGAAGCCAAGCAAAATGTCCTACATACCAAATACACGCATCTGATGGTGTTTACATCTCTCACATATTGGTTTTTTTAATTACACGGTTTCTTTCATGCTGACTTCAATACACGTCGAGTCGTGCTGATTAGAAAATTATATGAGCAAGGGTATACTACTGTGGGATTGAAAATCCTGCACTTTAAACACGCTGATAATTTTGTGCTTCGCCCGAAGATTAAGGTTGATCTGGCTGGTGGCGCGTAATGTACACCTTCTGACATTGCTTTCAACATGTTGATGTAGACAGCTGGCGACAATAGTCTGCTAGATATGCACATAGCTCTTGGAATCTTGAATATGGACCATAACAAACCTGCATTGGAAATAGTAACACTATTTTGTTCAACAACCTTCAGTTGGTTATCTCACGTCGGTTAGAGAATGACAAACCTTTCGGAACGTGCAAAAATATACAAGAAGATGTGTTCAATATTAGTCAATATGCTCCCTCAGGATAGACGTCATTTGGACGTACAGAGAGCGATAACTTCTTTCTAACACCAAGGTCATTGCCCATCCTCAGAGCTACATGTGCTTGGTTTTCCAATTATCCTTTTGAAACGTTGATAGGAAACATGGTTATTTCAGATTGAGGAATCAGCAGTTACTTTATACAATATTTCGGTCTTTGAGAACCAAGGCGTATAAAACAATTGTTAACAATAATAAAACTGTAAGAACAACGATTATTAGTGACTGACTTCAGATTGCAAGTGAAATGGTATTCACATTAGTGTAATCTATACTCACGTATACAAATACCAATTTCATTTCAACATATGGCAGTTTCAAACACTTAGAACAGGAATAATTTTCATTCCAAAGTTGAAACTAAACGTTGACCGGAAATCAGTCGGTAAAAACAACAAAGTGAAAATATGAAATTAACATTCGTATTCTAGCAAGTTTGCAAATTTATACATATCAATACAAAAGGCGTTGGGGTAGCCTCGTGGTTAAAGCGTTGGCTAGTCACGGACACATGGGTAAAATGTGTGAAGTCCATTTCTGGTGTTCCCCGGCGTGATGTTGCTGGAATATTGCTAAAAGCGGCGTAAAACTATATTCACTCACTCACTCACTACAGCTGCAATACAAACATGTGTTGATGCCCATGTTGACACTGATACAGCAGTGGACTGGAAAGTCCGAAAACTACTTGGTGTACAAACCACGCCGTCCTCGGTAACACAGCGGTAACACAACTTGAGATGTAATGTGATGTGCGAGGCAAGAGTTAGCTACCCTCACATACAAAAAGTAAAAGATTCCAAAATATTTCCCAAATCTCCGGCTCAGAACCGCAGTTCGTCCTCGGCATTTCGACTAAAATATACAGCAACAGTAGGGGCCCATATACGTCAATTCGCTATGACAGTATTCATTATAAAGTAGTTTCCTATATTTGCAGAATCGATACGGGATGTACTTTTACATGTATTAACGCCGGATTAAATACTCACCTCCACTCAGTATGTACTCATAAATCAGAGGGTCAGATGGTTGATTATGACAGTTTTTCAATGTGCTGCTGTCCGCGGGGTAAACTGTTGCCGAGTAAGTATATCACTTTATCCATATATGTAAGTCTCTGTGTGTGTATGAGAGAGGGATTGTGAATGAGTGAGTGAGTGAGTGAGTGAGTGAGTGAGTGTGTGTGTGTGTGTGTGTGTGAGTGTGTGTGTGTGTGTGTGTATGTAAAAACATAAAACTCGAACAACTGGTGACGTGTCCTGTATAAGCCGACTTGAGAATTCCACCTTTTGATATATATAGAGAGAGAGAGAGAGAGAGAGAGAGAGAGAGAGAGAGAGAGAGAGAGAGAGAGAGAGAGAGAGAGAGAGAGGGGAAGACTTACCATATCCCACTACAGAACATCAAATTCAAGGTTTTGTAGTTTTGATAGTCGGAATGCAGTGAATTCCTTTGACCCAGGACAGGAAAATCACGAAGCGTCCATAAAAGGGATTCCATCGTGGTGTAAGCAGAACAGTCCCCACACTGGGTAAGAGGGAAGTCCCAAGACTTAAAATTCCCAGCCATCCTCAGGACCTATTGTGCTATACTTAGGAGATAAACATACTGTTGTGGGAAATCAGCGGTATATAAATAATTTTTAATAACCTTTAATTTGATTTAAAACTACCATAACCGTGTTATAAAAATGTAAAAAAAAATA